>NC_136307.1:3915817-3978468 GCF_964198595.1 Lampetra fluviatilis
TTTGGATTGCATCGTCGCAATCGCACTGCTGTGGCTTGGCTCGGATGCATCACTATGTCTCTCTCTCTCTCTCTGAGTCTCTATGAGTCTCTGCGCGTCTCTATGGGTTTACTGTATGATCAATAGTGTGGGTTACATGGTCACAATCGCAAGACGGCGACTTGAGTCTTTAATTCTCCGTTCGTGATGACGATGTCGTGCATCGGTCGGCTGTTGATGTTCAGACACGGTTGATGTTTACATCGGTGTCGTGGAGGATAAAAAAGACGTACAAAACAAATCATTCATTGGCTAAAACAGTCATCCGTCTCAGATTTACCGACGACAGCAATTGTACTGAATTGAAGACTCGCGCAGTTGTGCTCAAGATAAATTAGGAGCGAAACAGAAGCCAAAGGAGACGAGGATTGCGGAAGAAAATGCATCAGACTATATATATACCTGGGGAAATTACTGAAGGTGGACCGGGATCAAAAATAATGAAACAACGAGATGAGAGAGAGCAGGTTGGGGTATTGTTTGTAAAACAGATTGATGAACAACAGAGCAATGTCCTGATTTTTTTTAAACAGTCGGGTGTACGACTAAGACATATGGATTCGACGCATGGACACTGACAATGAAAATGAAAGAAAAGCAAAGTAAGCGTGGAGAGAGAAAGTGGTTGTTTGGGATTACACTCGAGACACTCGCAGTCGGGAAATTTACGCAAATCGGAGACCTCATACGGCCTGTGAATACAAGTTTAGTGGGCTTGGGCAGGACAACGTCCACCACCAGAAGAGTTGGCAGCCGATGACGATTGAGACGGGCGATGAAGCGGCAAGCGAACAACGGAACGCCGCTCGAGGTCGAGACCCACCGACAGAGATGCACCGACCGGTCCACGTGGAGGAGCTCGATTCATCGCTGCATCGGGAGACGGTGATGGATGGCGATGAATCGGGAAGGCCTTAATCCAGCAGTGGCTGATGATTTTGATTATTATATACAGCGGCGCTGCGGTGGTGAGATGTGAACGACCTCACCTGGTATACAGGAGGTCGTCGATTCAATCCCGATCCTGACCACAGTATATTCAGAGTTTGCGTGTCTCTCTCCCTGTGGTCGCATGTATTTTTTTCCGGGTTATCCGGTTTTTTCCCTCCATATTTAGAATCAACATCACGCGTTAAGATGATTCGGCTGCATGAGAAGCCACTTCGATGAGCTATCATTTGTGTGCAGATCGCTTCTGTAAATGAGCTACACAACTGAGTGGGCCGTACCTGTTAAAATTAAAAAAAGTAGTGTAGTTCGTCATATCGATGTATTTGTCACGTGTAATAAACAGATGCTTAATGGACAAACCGAGGAATAAACTGGACCCGACCATAAGAACGTAGACATTTCCACAGTGCGCTCAGGGCTACAACAGAGATGAACACTGACTAACACTCATTTCAGCTCGGAGACTTGCAAGCATCTTGCGTGTAATATTTCTTATTTCTCTTAATAGTACTTTATCGATCGGCGGAGATACAACAACAAAAAAACACACTGATGAATTTGCTCGACGTTATGGGACTTCGAAAGCCGCCCTCGTTCGAGGGTTGGAGGGGGGGTGGGGGAGTAAATGAACACAACAAATGATGGCAGGGAGGTTGCGTTCATCAGTCCTGCTCCAAAGAGACGAACCAAAACGTAGCAACGAGCATTATGACCGGTATCGACGTCTCTGCCACCGTTGATCATTTCCCACCCCCCGTAGCCACTCATTTCTACGTCCTCCCCCCCCTGGTCCCGCCCACCAAAACCAATCATCGCACCCCGCAGCTCACCCCGTTCCCGGCTTTGCTCACGACAACGCAACACCCATCCACCAACACACACACATACACACTCACACATATACAGACTCACTCACACACACTCACTCACACACTCACTCAATCACACACTTACACACTCACACACCCTCACACGCACACACTCGCACACACTCGCACACACACTCACAGACCCACACACTCACACACACACTCACTCAATCACACACTCTCACACGCACACTCATACACACACTCACACACACTCACTCACACACACTCACACACTCACTCACACACGCTCACACAGACTCACACAGACTCACACACACACTCACACACACTCACTCACACACACTCACACACACACTCACACACAACCTCGCTGCCGCTCAGGGTCCCTGAGCTTGCAGCCAGAGCCATTCCTCTCCGCCGCGTGTTCTCAATCGCCATCGGAAAGAATAAAAAAAAAGCCCGCGCCGCCGTGAAATCGATGAAGAGATTACAGCCACGATCACGAAAGGAAGGACGAGCGCGTTGATCCAACACAGGGAGGGGGGGGGTTGCTGCTCCCGTGTGTCCGTGGTGCTCCTCGCAAACCTCGGGAGCGATTGGCGCAGGTTCTGGTGTAAGAAGGATTGCCCTGTGCACATTGCTGACTCAAGCGGAACCCCAGCCCAACTTAGCGGTTTTAGAAGTGATCACCGGGCAGAGCTGTGGTTAGTCGACTCGGGAAAGCCTGGTTCAGCGTTGGCTTAACCATCGGCCATCAGGGCTAAATGTAATCAAGTACGACTTTGCAGAGACTACCGTTCACGAAACGTCGCCAGTTACTGGCGCACGCGTTGGGTTTGCGAAGTGTGCCTGTACACTGCTGCCACCCCAGCATCACCGAATAATTTGTCTGGCTTTGCATGAGATCATCCTCTTCTTGGTTCGTTCGGTAAAGTCACGTAGAAGGGAAGTAATAAAATAATAAAATAAAACATAATAAAATAATTCTCACGACGTTTCGGCCACAACGCAAGCAGCCGTCCGCAGGTGAAGACCAGGTCTGTCGGGGAGACAGCGTCTGAAACGCGTCTGAAACCGCTGTCTCCCCGACAGACCTGGTCTTCACCTGATGACGGCTGCTTGCGTTGTGGCCGAAACGTCGTGAGAATTATTTTATTATGTTTTATTTTCATTATTTTATTATTTCCCTTCTACGTGACTTTACCGAAAGAACCAAGAAGATGAATCCCTGCAGTCACGAAAGCTTTAAATCAAAATTTGAGATCATCCGGTTGGAGAAATGTATATATTTATAACTCCCTGCCATAGCAACGTGGAATTTACATCACTGGTCCAGGGTCGTAGAGATAAGCATGGTCCAATATTAATATGAACACGGAGACACTTGAGCATGACTGATGGCGATAAAACAACGTGAAATGTTTGTTGTTATTCTTTTTTTAGGAGCGATTCTAACGTAATGAATAGTAATGTTCAGCCTTCGTCAATCCACTGCTGAAGGAAGGCCTCCCCATGCCACGTCAGGCAAGGGGGTTGTTTAACCACTGGTTGAAATCAATGCCGGATTAAACTAGTGTGGGGCATGTAGCATATGTTATAAAGGGGCCCTAAATGAAAAATAAAAAATAAATATGAAAACACAAATTTGTAACTTTCATAGTAAAGTAATTGTATTTTTTCATTTGCTATACAGCAAGATAACACGACAAATCGATAACACGACAAATCGCCTTAAACACCCAGTCGTTCATAAAAGTTGAAGGCGTTATAGTACTATAGTAATAGAGCGAGTGCAGAATCACTGAACCGGAATTGGTAGCGTGAAAGAATTTAGCGCGGGGCCCTTGAAAGTGCGGGCCTGTAGCATTTGTAGCTACCTTTGCTGCTAGGATCATCCGGCACTGGTTGAGATCACGTTCGCGGCTGACGTTTGCCACAAGACACCAGGTCACCAGGTGCCGTGACCCCAATTTTTGTGATCAGAGCTAAGCTATTTAATGTGAACGTGACGTTCAAATTTTAGCAAGTGATTGCGATTACAGTGATGATTAAATTCACGACCATTGCGGTCTACGTGACAAACGCCTGACAACACTCATGACTCATCGGCAATCTAACAGACTTCTTCATTAAACATGCGTTCCCAAATGATTCATTATTGGGCGGTAAAGTACGACATTCCATTGCTGTCACATCTAAGGTTACATTTATGCCCCAAGCAGAATTGATTAACTGTAGATCGTTAAAACATTATGATGATGATTCATTCAGAAAATTCTTACGAATACCCAAGACTGTTTAGTAGGCTGCTGCGTTTGCGAAATCAGTGTCAAATAAACGTACACATTTAGGTGCAATAATCTGAGTTTTAATTTAAAGTTCATGTCATCACATCGCATTATACTCGTACATTGCATTAAACTCTAAACACACGTAGAAAAATAATTACAGGAGCATTAACGAATAACATTTGAACATTTCCACCAGGTGTTACTAACTATATGCGAATTTGTCTTTTTTTGTACATATTCTGTACTCTAGCGTACATTGCAATTACTTGTGATGGCAACTCATGACACGGTGTGTTGCATAATAACAACAATATGAGGCAACAAATGAGCACTCTTAAACAAAAGTTCAGAAAAAAAGTGTCACCAAAGTGAGATGTTAACTACCTCGCCTGGTATACAGGAGGTCGTGGGTTCGATCGCGACCCTGACGCCTGCCGTATATGTGGAGTGTGCGTGTCTCTCGTGGCTTTTTCCTCGGGTCCTCAGAGTTTTCCCTCCACATTTAGAATGCACACACATGCATTTAGAAGATTTGCCTGCTATTACTGTCCACATGCTGATAAACCACTTCCTTGGGCTCTCATTTGTGATGACCAGGTAACTTCTGAAAAACAGCAATATAGCTCAGTGGGCCTTACCTGGTAAAAAAAAATAAAAATGGTTGAAATAGTTTAGTTTACATTCTTATAACACTCCGAGCCCTTGAGAGACGTTTTAATTTTGTTTTTAGCACGTTCAATTCATGTGAAAGTTGGGGAGGAGGATATGGCACAACATTCAATGGGGAGGGGGGGGCACAACCTATATTGAGATTATTTAGATTCCTTTGGTGCTATAAATGTGCAAATGATGAGCCACCTTGTTGAGCTATCGTTCGCTTCTGAAAAATAAGCCAATACCTCCGTGGGCTTTGCATGGTAGAATAGGGATGCAAACCTGTCAACCCCTTATCAGGTGCCCTACCTTATTACAGACCAATTCCGACCTTATTGGTCACCCCGTGCCTTACAAATCTCAACGTTCATCCGACAAAGTCCCGGCACAAGTGAGAAACATTAACAAATAGACACCTTTTTTGTGACCTATTGAAACGGCTGTACGCCGTTTCGACCTGAAAACTCAATTTCCCTGTACAAGAATACGGGGTAAACCGTATGGGTTGACAGCAATGGGGATGTCTTTTGTTTGCATTATGACTGCAGGTATTGCGGTCTATGCAAACATGACTCCTTGTTAAAAGGTGTCAGTTTTGTTGCCAGATAGAAGGGTAAAAAAAACAATTATCATATTTTTACTGGCAAATGAGGTTCCTATAGAGCAATGGGGATGGTTTAGTTGTGTTTGCATGTTGTTTTGGTGAAGTGTTCATCTGTCTTGTCATTTGCACGACTACCGTGTGTGTGTGTTGTTGTAACATTCTTACCCGCCCCTATTGGGCGCCTGTGAAAGAGAACTTTGCAGTTCATAGGATTCCTCCACTATAAATAGATATTCAGAATCCGATTCAAATGTGGAACCCCGCGAAGAGCCGAGGGCAGGGCAAGTGGGGGGAGAGGGGGGGGGGGCGAAGTAGCCGAGCGCTCCTGCGGCAAAACTCCCTCCCTCCCCTCCCTCCCTCCCCTTCCCCTCCCCCCTCACCCTCCCCCTCACCCTCCCTCCATCCCTCCCTCCCCCCTCACCCTCCCTCTCCTCCCTCCCATCCCCTCCCTCCCATCCCCTCCCTCCCATCCCCTCCCTCCCCTACCTCCTCCTCCCTCCATCCCTCCCCCTTGGTGAATGCGTTCATTTGCGTGTGAAATACCGAAAGGGGGAAAGTTGAGTGGGGGGGGGGGGAATAATTCAATGCACGCCCTCTGCTTGATGGGTTTGATGACGTTAATGACGCCGTGGGGTTGTTTTTATTATTCATGTTTAGACAAAAGAGCAGGCCACGTCTTTCGGCGCGTCACGGTGTGAATTTAGCAAAGTTCAAATGCTCTCTTGCTCGCAAATTTACTCAAAGGGGCAAAACCACCGGAGCGACATCGCCCCATTTGCTGGCAGCCTGCGAGCACACGGGGCACCTCTTTGCGACAGCCTCGCGCTGCGAATACCATTCGGATCACCAAATGTGTCCGGCGACACGGCGGCTTTGTGACGTTGCCAAGATTGTTGCCGGGATAGGTTGGTCGGCAGGCTTGTGGGAGGTGAGCATGGTTCTCCGTCGGTCGGAAGGTGCTCTGGGGTGTGAATGAATCGACTGCGAGAACGATGTCTTTAGCACGTGCGGCATTTTTTTTTAGTGTATGTGTGCACGTTTATTTTTGCGTGATAATGTAACGTACTCTGACACATTGCCGCCGTTCCACTCGTTGACGACGTGAGTCATACGCAAGCCGACATGGCGAATCATCAACGTTCAAGTGATGACGAATCATCGACGTTCAATCGACGGTGTCAGGGGGTGAGCGTTGGGCGTGGAGGAATGGGGTGACCGGGGTTTAGTGTTGAGGTGAAATAGAACAATAAAGAGTGTACACATAATTCCAGATTTGAAGTTTTCGTGACTGCAATAATCCATGCTCTTTGTTTTTTTCGGTAAAGTCACGTATGTTAAAAATTAAATAAATAAAAAATAATAAATAAATTAAATGAAATAATAAATGAAAACAACTAAATAAAATTGAGTTTTTTTATTTATTTTATTTTTTACCTACGTGACTTTACCGAAGAAAACTAGGAATATAGTGTGCACACACACACAGCAGATGGAGAGAGAGACTCGGCATGATTTAGTGCAGCGGTGCCCCACTCTTTAACCCACAACACGCGGCTCTGCTGAAGGGGTCTACCCTAGACCGACCTGTCACAGTCACAGAAATATCATGAATGTCGCCCCTATATATATACAACAGCCGCCATCAGCCACTAAGTGGCGGTGACGTCACCACGACGCTTGTGTCAGGCCATGTGCACCTTGAGGCCACGTGAAGTGTCGAACGCCCGCTGGCAGGAGGTCACGGGGCAGACCCAGCAGGTGCCACGGGTCGACTGACTGAGACGACCGAGATGACTGGCTGATGCACCACCTGTGCCCCCTACTGTGCCATATATATACACACACATACTTGGCTCTTTGCAGAACTCACGGGTTCTTTTCGGCTCTTGGTCTGCTACAGGTCGGCCACGCTCGCTGCGGTACGACAAGAAGAACTGGAGTCATCTTAATCGTAATTACATTGGTAAAAACGCTTCGATCGAAGCGCTGTAACCGGCGAATTGACGATGGCACAAACAGAGACTGCGGCGCGGGACGAGATGGAACGATGCGGTGAACGTTCTAAATACGAGGCCGACGATGATGCGTGAGACGAAGCGGAGGTGGAGATGACCATCGACGAATGAATGAGTCGATGGCGGATGAATGAGTCGATGAATGAGTCGATGGAAGATGGTTGTGGACACGGGGAGCGTATCGGTGATGACGCGTGGGAAGGAGTAGACGAGGAAGGGTAGGTGAGTGACAATGGTGGGGTAGGCGAGTGAGAATGGTTGGGTAGGTGAGTGAGAGCCAAGCAACAACTCAGCACGCCGGTGTGTTGGAGAGCAAAGCCACAACTCATTACGAGTGACAATAGATGGGTCTTTGAGGAGGAGCGGAAGACAGAAAGAGCGGGGTGACCGTTTGTTGTGTAGAGGGAGTTCGTACCAGCGAAGAGGGTCTAGGAGCGAGAAGGAACGGAACCGTGATTGAGCACAAGGAGGAGGGGAAACAGAGATAATTAGTTAAAGAAATAAGCAGGGGGTGATGATTTCGGACCCAGGAATGCAACCCTGTCTTTCCCCGTGACGTCCATGATTTGTCGTACGCGGCTTTGCCCAACGCGGCATTTTCCAGGAACGTAACAACCCGCGTTCGTACGAAGTTTCCTCCGTACTTGTATAAATTGTATAATTCTTATATCATTTATTGAGGGGCCCGCAGTCTCTGAATAAGCTCTTCCTATCCAAACTTACGGGAGGGGTTTGTGGGGGGGAGCAACTGCTCCCTTCCTGCCTGCTGAGTAGTGGCGTCTGACCACTACCACGTGCTCCACAGAAAGCCGTGATACACGACGTAGCCACTGGGCCTATAAAAGCAGTCATTTTTAATTCAAATAATTGTATCGCTGCTTTTAACCGCGCCACATAAAATGTGAAATGGCATTTTAATGGAAACCTCTCATGACGGGATATTGTATATATATATATATTTTTACTTTAAACTTCCCCCATTTTTGCCTTCGCCGGAGCGAAAGTTTCTCATCGACCGAGCAATGTGCCCTGTAGCGAGAGCACCTCGGACGAATTCATTTAAATTGTCCTGCAAAAGTCACTTCTGCGAGAGACGGTGTGGGATTGCGTGGCGTGCAACGTCAAATAAAAAAAGCCCGCTTGTTCCTACTCACGTGACACGCCCGCGACGTGCGTTCACGTACCGGTCATCGTGTCTCCGCCGGCTCAAACGAGCATGGGGTCGGGTGGTGGTGATTTGGGGGGGCGGATTCCTGATTGGGGGGGGGGGCGGAATCCAGGCTTAGCTGGCGGCCCAGAGACTGCGATGGACATTCCACATTCCCATTGCGTTATTGCACCTCTATACGTAAAGGAACAGGTGTATATGATTGCACGTGGTTTTTATATATTGTTTTACACTAAAACGTATACAACTATACACTATAACTGAGAGGAAACAAAAACATGTCGATGGTTTTGGCTAACGGGGCCTTCTTCACACTCGCCACGTGGTACTGTCGAGAGAAATTCCTTCCCCGTGTACATTTTAAAATATGTTTGTCCCCTCTGCCTGGGCCTCACCCTGACCACGAAGGTCCGAGCACAGTGGTCCCTCCCTCCTTTGCCCTCCTCTCAGCCGGTCTGCGTGCAGCAGTCGCTTGCTTGCGAAACCACAAAAGCAAATCAAGGAACGTCAGGGAATTTGCGCTCACGACGGACCACGTTTCAGACAATTGCGAAACGAAATCAAAGCATCGATCCACTCGGCGAATTATAGCATGACCCGGACAATCAAGCCAATTCCCTCAACACAACAGCAACAACAGCAACAATAACACTGGTCAACAAAAACAAAAAATTCTGTCCTGGACTTTTGCAGCTGTTTTAGACTAATTTCAGGGTGCTGATTCCAAATCTGATCTCAGATTTGCTCTATCACATTTAATTTTTATGCTATCGGCATACCCCATTTTCATTGATTTTACCCGAAATTAACTCTGTCACATATGATTGCAAGTTGTTCGAAGTCAGTGACTGCTTTAGTGTTAAAATATGGTGCTGTATTTTTAGGATAATGTGTTTGTTATATCATTTTATGTAGATATCCACATTTATTTAATATTTTTCTTCTGCAGTTTTTATTGAAAATGCAATATTTGATATCTCACAAACCTGATGTGATAGACAAAAACTAATGCCAGATTTGGAATCGGCACCACAAAATGTCATTAAAACCGTTGGAATACCTTATGTCAGAAAAAGTGTGTTGACCAGTGTAATATTAATCTCCCTTTGACACGAATGCACTTCACTGCTGCCTCGGCAAAGGAAAACGAGAAGGCAAAAGCGTTAATTTGAGGCATGATCGGGTTATGATGAGAGTGGATTTCTGACGCCGCACGTGCTCATCGCGAGGGCAATGAATTAAAATGGCTTTAATTAAAGGCAGGCAGAGGTTGAAAAATTTAACCGTGAAATATTCGCGGTTCCCCCTCTTGCTATCGTTTTACATTTGCTTTCAATTATTTCTACACGGCGTCAAAATGAAAATAAATATGTCAGCGGCCCATATGTTTGCCTTTTCAAGATCACAGCCGGGAGCGCGAGGAATTTTTTGCATTTGAAATGACTACAATATTTTTCTTACTTTTTAATGTTTCTTTTTTTTCACCAGGTAAAGCCCACTAAGCTATATAGCTTTTTTTTTTTATTTCAGAAGCGACCAGGTCATCACAAATGCTAGCCCAACGAAGCGGCATATCACGTGGAAATGTATAGTGGCCAAACGCTCTAGAAGCCCGTTGATTCTAAATGTGGAGGCCAAGACCGGAGGACCTGGGAGAAAAATCCACACGACCGCGGAGAGAGAGAGACAGAGAGAGAGTGAGAGAGAGAGACACCCAAGGTAGTTAGCGTCTCGCCACCAGCGGGGGCATTTAAAGCGTCATGCATCCCGACTTATCCTGCGTCCCAACCGCCATCAGCAGCAGCTCCCTGCGTCCATCGCTCGCGCGCATTGCATCGGGCCATGCTCACAGCTCTTCCTCTGATGGGCTCACAGCTTTAATTAAAAAGCGAATCCCGTCAGCGTTGGCGACCGGCGCAAACCAGCTCGCCAGTGTCTTGCCTATTCTTAGGTTTTTTCGGTAAAGTCACGTAGGAAAAACATTAAAATTAATAAAAGTAAAATAAAATAAAAATCACGACGTTTCGGAGGCAACACAAGCCTCCGTCTTCAGGTGGAACCGTCACAGCCACGACAGCTGTATTACTTGATACACTTGATACAGCTATCGTGCTGTGACGGTTCCACCTGAAGACGGAGGCTTGTGTTGCCTCCGAAACGTCGTGATTTTTATTTTATTTTACTTTTATTAATTTTTATGTTTTGCCTACGTGACTTTACCGAAAAAAGCTAAGAATATGAATCCTTGCAGTCACGAAAGCTTCAAATGTAGAATTAGTGTCTTGCCTCATTGGCTGCGTTACGCCGGCGACCAATCACATCGTTATTATTTGTCGTTACTGTGTGTTGCGCTCTTGGCTTCATCCCCCCCCCGCCCGCGCGCCTACTGGATATTTAATGGTTTGCTGGTAGAGTGGAGTAGGCACGTGGGCGCTAGCCACGGTCCGTAGCATACTGGACGTGGTGGTCCGGGCGCAGAAATATTTTCGGACAGACCTGACTGAGATTGTTCAAGCCCTGGTTACACTCGCTAAGTAATTGGCCAAGCATCCCGACCACAGGATCCTCCTTAAACAAGACTGCTGAGACTCAGTAGATACAATGGCACTTCTTTGTCGGAGGAGGCTATTATTTTTCAAGTGTAAGTCACCGTGCGAAAAATGTCTCTGTAAAAAAAAAAATAAACCCAGCACGCTTAGGGCAATGCAGGTTCACCCAGCAGAAATCCCTATTGAATTACGTATGACCCGGAAATAACAGGAGCTGCAGTTATCGGTCTCGAACGGTCCAATTATTCCGGCAACAGCACACCTGTGCAAGGCAGGACCGATTGCCAGCCATACGAGGTGTAATGCTAACTCATCCTTCCTTAGCCTCGGGGTCATTAGAAATCTGCGGAAGCGAAACATTTTCTTTTTCATGCTTACAAAGTGCTGCCCATTTGTCGTTGAGCAAACGGCAACATCCCACGGATTTCTTTCTTAAGTAAGCATGTGTGAATATTCTTGGTTCTTTCGGTAAAGTCACGTAGAAGGGAAATAAAAAAATAATTTTATTATTTCCATTCTACGTGACTTTACCGAAAGAAGGGAAATAATAAAAAAAAATGTTTCGTTTTTCTTTTATTATTTCCCTTCTACGTGACTTTACCGAAAGAACCAAGAAGATGAATCCCTGCAGTCACGAAAGCTTTAAATCGACATTTGTGAAACGTTCGTGAAGCGCGTGGCTGGTGACTGGCGCTGGTTTCACTCGGTGTGTGACCGCTACGTCGCGCGACCGCCGTTCTGCCGTGCACAGGTGGAAGTCCACGGCACGAGAACATTCCACATTACACGTGCCCCGAGTCATACTTGAGCATTGTGACGTCACCGCCTTCTGTAAGGCTTCTCGTGAATCGTGTCAAACTGCGAAGGCAACACCCGGTGAATTTTTGCAGGCGGAGGTGGAATCTAATTGTGGCCAATCGCCTGATGAAGCTGGTTGTTGCAATCACCAGCGAAACGTGGGTTTACAAACCTTACTGGCTGCATGTGTCGGGTGGTGGTAGGTTAACGACACAGTTATGTTTATGCGATATAACCCAAAAAAAGCAACCTTTGTTATGGGAATCAAATATTCACTCTGTGGCTGGGTTCTTAAACTATAAACTAAACTATTTTATTTTTCGATTTACAGCTTTCGTGACTGCAGGGATTCATCGTCTTAGTTCTTTCGGTAAAGTCACGTAGAAGGGAAATAATAAAATAATAATAAAAATAAAACATAATAAAATTATTCTCACGACGTTTCGGCCACAACGCAAGTAGCCGTCCTCAGGTGAAGAACAGGTCTGTCGGGAAGACAGCGTCTGAATGAAACACCCCAGGCTTGGAGAGTATATTTAAGCTGGGTTGTGTTTATGCGATATAACTAAAAAAATCAACCTTTGTTATGGGGAATCAAATATTCACTCTGTGGCTGGGTTCTTAAACTATAAACTAAACTATTTTTTTTTTACCAGGTGGCTGGTTTCTTCGCATAATACGCAAAAGGCATGATTTCTGCTTGGTCACCGAGAGCTTACACAGCACAAGAAACATGAACCCACTCGAAGCATGTTCCAATGTAAACGATGGCTTGAATAATGGCTACGAACGATCACAAGTATGCTTATTGTAGTCAAACGTTTTAAAACAGCAAACGTATAACACGTATAATCACTCGTCTACTTCCCGAAAATATCAGAATTAGAAAACATCTCCATATATAGAGGATCGCACAGCTCGGGGAACGTTTGGTAGCGCCGGCTCACCGCCTACCTGGGCTGCCCTCTGTTGCTTGTCTGGGGTTCCTCAGCGATTGCAAGATGCGATGAACTGCAGACTCTTAAGGACCGTCCATAAATGACGTCACGCACCTGGCGGGGGGGAGGGGTCAGACATTTGTGACGATGTGTGACGAAGGGGGGTGGGTTTGAGAAATGTGACGTCACATCAAAATGCGCAACTTTAAATAAATATAGGCAACACGTTCTACTTAATTACATAGACTTTTTAATAAATGTTTTCTCCTACACAACATCAGAGTGCAGCGGCACATTAAATACGCACTACAATGACAATAGTTTAAAGCGATTTGAAGCATGTTTTTTTGGGGGGGGATGGGGGGGCAGAGCTTTGTGACGTCATATTTGAGGGGGGTCTGACTTTTTGTGACGTCGTGTGACGAAAATCGCGTGACGTCATTTATGGACGGCCCCTTAGGGCGCCGCGGCGGCGAGATGCTAACTACCTCGCTTGGTATAGCGGAGGGTTCGATCCCAACCCTGACGCCTGCATATTTGAAGTTGTCATGTATCTCTCCCCTTGGTCGCGTGGATTTTTCTCCAGGTCCCTTTTCGCTCCACGTTCAGCAACACGCGTTTCAAGTGTTTTGCTGCTTTACGTGTCCACGCAATAAGCCACGTCGTTGAGCTAACGTTTGTGGCCAGGTCGCTTCTCAAAAAGAGCCGCATAGCTCAGTGGGCCTTACCTGGTAAAGTACAAAATTGTTTAGTTTTACATTAAACCAAAACATTATTATTGTTATTATATTATTTCCAATTAATTCGGGCACTTCTGCTTTGCAGAGCTTTGCTCATATGTCACGGCCCACCCACCAACAACCACAACAACAACAACAACGCCTGCGAGCCATAGCCTCCAAAAAGGTAAAGCAAATGTTTACGCTTTCCCCCGCCCGCCTGCCCCTACCCTCCGAGCGGGTGAACATTCACACAATCAATCGCCTCCATATCGCTGCTGGCATCAGCAAACAAAGGCGACAAGGGTGGAGTGGACCGACCCCAGCGCTCCCCTCTCGGCGAACGACGCGCGGAGTTCAAGCGCACGAACGCGCGTGCATCCACCATCGCGCACGCGCACGCACGCGCACGCACGCGCGTTCATCCACCATCGCGTGCACGCGCACGCGGCTTCGCACAGCGCGCGTGGACAGGCGGAGAGGTAAGATGCACGTGTGTGGGTATGCATGTTGTTGAACCTCTTTCGTACCGTACGAAGCCAATCGGAGGTGCAGGGAAAGACAAACTATGAACACAAAAGCAGCCGACCTGATCGTGCCTCTCTGTATGTACATCAGCCTGGATGTCTTCCTGTCTCTTTGTCTGTCTGTCTACCTGTCTGTCTGTCGTCTACCTGCCTGCTAGACAGCTTGGACCCAATTGGGAACAATATATACACAACTTTAAATAGTCAAAAGTAAAAGTTGCTTCCTGCGTAATTCAGCATTCGGTGCAGTATTCCTTGTCTGTTTACAGCACTGAGCCTGTGTTGGAAATTCAACAATTCTATGGCGGGCGTGGGTCTATCTATAGGACAACCACTGTTAGCTTGCCTAGGAAGTGGTGCTCATGTTATTGACCCCTAGAGGGATGAAGGATTGAGTTTTCCGCCAACCCCAATTTGCACTCGCGACCTCGTGAGGGTGAGTCACGAACTATAACCGCGACGCCATATGGCCAGTTATTTGTTGCGCTTTTGTTTCTGACAATACCGCATCATATTACTGTGTCCAGTCGGGGCCGGACCACTGTAGTTAAAGCGTCTCTGAAGGTTTGCAAGTTCAAATCCCGGTCAAAAGGTCAACTCAGCCCACATCACCGCGGGTCCGTCAAAGTGAATGCCACTTTGTGAAAGTCAACAGTGGATGTGACATAGAGTCACCGGTGGCCACGACTATATGAGTATGAACGTTCTACCACTGGCTCAGGACCGTTAGCAAAGATAACCTCAGCCACAATGCTCTGTTGGAGCAAGGACACACGTTTTTTTTTACTGTGGGAATAAAATAATAATATAGTGAAAATAATGCCATCATAGGAAAGTATAATTCCTGGCTCGGTGACACTGATGGAGATGATTGCCTACCCCCTATCCCTGTTTAAATATGAACTCTTCTACTTGACTCACATCAACACGACTGGATGGCAGCTTTAACGACCAGTGGCATCATAACATCAAATAATTACAAATGTCCATGGCGATCATCGGAATCGAACTTTGACAATCCGTCTCTGCAGCTGGGTGTAGCAGCTGGTTGCGGGGGATCCCACCCTCTCGCTCGCTCTCTTCCCAAGAGAGAGAGAGGCAGAAAAGCCACACTCAGCTGTGCGATGCCTGAGATAATTTAATATTGAGTGACAAAGTGATAAACTATTTTACTACTCGCCACTTAACCTTGAATGAGACAGGAATAAAAAAAAACGTCTCTGTGCATGACCTTTGGGGGGCGGGGGGGGATGGGCCTGTGTTGGCCGAGCCGGCGGGCGAGGTCGCTTTAACCCCTAAACTGGATTCATCAAGGCTACGAGGGTGTGTGAGTTGATTGAGAGATGGAAACACTTTAATTCAATCCATCGTCAAAAAAAAAATTTAACGTCCAATATGCCACTTTCTCGTACGTCTAGGAGCGCGTTCCAACAAGCGATGCCTCGTAAGAAGAAGAATATGATTCTAATAATATTTCAAAGCCCGTTGTCAATCCACGACTGGATGAAGGGCCTCCCTGTGCAGTGTCGATCAAGGAGTTTCTTGAAATATACTTCACGATGCTGGTCCGTGTGGGTTTTTAGAAGTGGGGTTGTAAATATCGTTTTCCGTTGCTGTGGCTGGGAATCGCTCTCAAATCGTTAGAACTGTTTTTTGTGTTTATTCTTTTGTCCTTCCCTCGCACCTCCGATGAGCACGGCTGGCTACGTACGGTGCGAAAGAAGTTCAATATACACACATACATACATACCAACCTTCATGACCCATACGGAATGGAGAGGCCTTCATCCAGCAGTGGATTTTCCAGGAGCTGAGAACGATTGTTTCATTTGTTGCTATTATTATTATGCGAATTGGTGACGGGAGGTCCGAGGATCGATCAGATGTCACTCGCTACTCGTGCTTGCCATGGTCAGGACTTGCACTCAAAGTCACCAGGTGCACAGTGCAACGTGATAACCACTAATGCCCTTGCTTTAACAACTCACTAATATACACAGCGGTGAGATTAAGTGTAAGAGGATGTTTTCGGGAGGGAATGGAGAATGCATAAAATAGTGATTGATAGATGCTGATTGGGAGGAGAGGCGATGCAATGGTCAGCGCACAGCACTGCGGACCCGGCAGACTGAGTTCAATTTCCGGCCAGGGCCATCATGAATGGCGAGTGACATCTAAACCGGTTACAGGCCTCCTCAACCAACCAAGCCAAGCAACCCACCCCGAACCAGAGTGGTGAAGCATCGTCCAACACACCCCGTGTTGTTGATTGCAAAGGCCCTGTCGACAGATTTTTATTTATTTTATTTGAATGGGGACGTTGTTGAGAATGTGACATCTGGAAGGGCAAGCACTATCGATGACACATCCTCCGTAGGCAGACGTGAAATGTCACACTCGAATTGTAAATGTTGTGGGTTTCCTCTGCAACACAGCGGTGTGCTGTACTAGTAACGAATTGGCATGTTTTGTTTACATGACAAACCTTACCAGTTGGCTGTGTCGGGTGGTGGGCGGATTTAAAAACACATTTATATTTGCGCGATCTAACCCAAAAACCTCTGTTATGGATAATATTGCTCGTGAAAACCTACTACGTGTTAAACAGAGATGAAACGTGTCAGAGCCATCTCCCCACTCAAGCAAGCGTGGCATCCGATCTCGGGAGACGACACTGAGAAACAGCGGTGGTGACAATTCCACATTATCATGGCAGGCACAAGTTTAATTCCATCGGACAACCAACCAACCGAGAAAACCGACTCCCACACAACAGAGTTGCTGGCTCCCCGACTTATTTATTCACCCCGCCGAAGAACCAATCAGCAGAGTCAATTAGGGGGACGTCGTGGTGATTAGGAGATGTTGACTACCTCGCCCGGTATGCAGGAGGTCGTGTGTTCGAACCCGACCCCTGACGCCTGCTGCTTTATATTTGCATTTTGCACATCTCTCTCCCCGTGGTCACCGTATATTTTTCTCCGGGTCCTCCGGTTTTTTTCCCACCACATTAAGAATCAACGTGCGTTTGTAGTATGTGGCTGCGAGAAGTTTGCACGCGATAAGCCACCTCGCTGAGCTATCAATTGTGGCCAGGTCGATACCTGAAAAAGAGCTACATAGCTCAGTGGGCCTTATCTGATAAATACAAAGTTTAGTATAGTTTAGTTTTTAGTCACCCTCCACTCCACCCACCAGCTGCGATTTGAGACTGGAAAACCTTCCAACTTGCTTTCCTGGAGTGCCACCTCTCCCCCGAACGAACTCGTACATATGTATGTATGTTGAACTTATTTCGCAGCGTACAGAGCCAACCGCGCTAATCGGAGACGCGGGGAAAGGACGACAACACTAAACACAAAAACGTAGTTGTACAAAAATTAGTTTACAATCTCGATTATTTAAAGGTGCACAAGCCCAGCGGCTTCCTAATATCGGAAGAGAGGAGCATTCCCGACGGCCCGCAGAAGCGCATCTGAAAGCGCTCGAGGTTGGGGGGGGGGTTGTGGGTATGTGTAGAGGGGTGTGTGTGGAGGGGTGTGTCTGGTGGCGGTCCGAATTCAAGGCCGTAGCCATTGAGTCAACATTGGGGGGGGACCAAATCTTCCAGGGGGTCTGGGGGTCCCCCCCAGAAAAAAAATCTAAATTTGAAAATTAATTTCCTGCCATTTCCTACATAAAATATAAAAAAAATTCACTAACACATAAGATTGACTTTTAATTTACTTTTTGCAATAATGTCTAATATTGTATTGTATTACATTGCTGTTTTTTTCTTTTTTGCCTTTTCTTGTTTCACTGTATGTGTAGTAAGTATTCAGGAGGCTTTGACGACGGGGTCGGAGGCACACTTATTTATTAATACCAACTCGTGTACAGTAACGGGTACACACAACTCTTGAAGGGGTATCGTCCCCTTCACTCGTCTATCAGGGAGACACCACGTCTAACCCCGCTAACCTATGCCCGAGTCCTCCACTACGGAGCTAGGGGAGGCTACCTATCCCAGCCCTGGTCAAGCTGGGATCCCGGCAACCTGAGTCTCCAGACCGGCTCTTATAAGAACGTCAGTCTGGGCTCTCGGGGCCACGCCACCGGCTTGCCCTGGTCGGCCCTGACAAAGACAGCGAGCCAGGGGAGCTCCGGGGCCTATTCTAGCTGGTCTTCACTCTTCGCTGGTTAAAGCTGATACTCGACCTCGAGCCCTCCGGCTCACCACCTTTTATAGCACTCGGCCCCCGGGAGGGGCCCGTGGGGGATGTAGGTGCGGACGTCGGTGCGAGCACCTCCTCCGTGTACAGCCCTAACCACGCCCCTTGTGTTTGTTTCCCATCCGTGCCCATACATCTACACAATTACACCTCTACATATGTAACGGAAGAGATTAGGGATTAATAAAGTAACAATCATAACCACAATCATATGAACAGAAATCTATTTTATAGAAAAATATTGGGGGTGGGGGGGGGACATTTTGAACATATTTGAATAATGGGGGGGATGTGTGTCCCCCCTCCCCAATATATATTATAATTACGGCCTTGTCCGAATTAGCACCACCCCCGCGTCTCGCATCGCCCGCGTGGTCAAGCGACGCACGTGGCGCTTGCGCGCAGACGCGATCGGCAGGGCAGCCACCAGCGCGGCATCTCGGCCACTCAGGTCTGCCATTCGGTGTTCATCTTCTTGGTTCTTTCGGTAAAGTCACGTAGAAGGGAAATAATAAAATAATAAAAATAAAACATAGTAAAATAATTCTCACTGCGTTTCGGCCACAACGCGAGCAGCCGTCATCAGGTGAAGAACAGGTCTGTCGGAAAGACAGCGTCTGAATGTCTTTCCGACAGACCTGTTCTTCACCTGAGGACGGCTGCTTGCGTTGTGGCCGAAACGTCGTGAGAATTAATTTATTAAGTTTTTATTTGTATTATTTCCCTTCTACGTGACTTTACCGAAAGAACCAAGAATATGAATCCCTGCAGCCACGAAAGCTTTAAATCGAAAAAATTCGGTGTTCAGTCTCGATGTTATTCCTCTCCTTTCTTCTTCTTCCACTTGTTCTATTTCCCCCCCTCCCCCCGCGCTCCTCCTCCTCCTCCTCGTTTCAAAGGAAACTCGCCTGGGAGGTGGTCACTTGAAATGGGCACGTTAAGTAGGAACACATTTTGGCGGGGGTTTGGGGGTTGGGGGGGTTAAAGCTTCGGGGGGGGGGGGGGCTGACTGCTGCCTGGGGGATAGGGAAAGTCGAGACACGCCACATGGCAATTCCGTGGGAAATTAGCGGAACAAGGTGTTACTGTGTGTCTATGCCGGGATATGTGTGTGTTGTTTTTTTCTTTCAATCTTTTTGCAAACTACCTTAGAGACACACGTGCGTTTTAAGAGGCGCAAAAAAACCATCGTTCAAGTATATCCTTGCTCGAATGATACGCGAGGTGTGTGTTCATCTGACGGTCCTGGCTCAGTGCTGGGAATTCCACACTGCGATGGCAAGGGTCGCGTTACGCGAACGTTGCAATAGCAATGCAACAAGGCACGGTATATAATTACAATAACCCCCCCTCAAATCTTTGCACCTGACGAATTAATGAGTTAATGATGACGTCACCCTGCTGCTGTTCTATATAAGAACGGGAGACACAGCAGAGCCTCACCATTCTGGCGAATTGCCCGATGATGCTGGAGGCAATTACCAGCGAAACGTCGTACTCAAATTGTAAATGTTGTGGTTTCACGCTTCAACACACCGGTGGGCTAAAGCAGTGAACTATTTGTCTTTTGTCAACGTGACACTTTTTTACTGATTGGCCGTGTCGGGTGGTGGAGGGTTACGACACATTTATAAATAACGCGATCTAAACCCAAAAACGTTGATTATGAATAATATTGGTCGCGAAAGCCTACGTGTTAAAAAGGCACGGTAGGTGAGAGATAAGGAGATGATTGGTGGGTGGGTGAGTGCGTTCGGATTCGATGGATGAGGGCAGCTGAATGATCCTGAGCACTTGTCGGGTTTAAAGTGGATTTCATCATTCTCCTCCTGAAACACAGAAGCAGCTATGGAGGGCTTTTTTTTCTCACATTTAAAATCTGCATTAAAGTCTGCAATCAGCCTCTAATGCGATGCACCGCACTGAAAGCCATTTGAAGCCGCGAATGAGATCAAAACAAATCGCACGGGGCAAAATTATTCATCAAAATACCGTCGCGGATTATTTTATTTCTTTCAAACCGGTGCTCATTTGTATCTGCTCAGGCGTCAGAGCTCGTGAACGAGAGGGGAGCGTTGATTGGTAGATAGAGCGGCAAAAGGTCACGGAGACGAAAGTGGTCTCGGATCGTTCAAAGAAGATCCACGGGGTTCTCGTCATCTTCCCTTGGGTGGTCCTGAGCCAAAGACAGAAATTCCACATTCCTATGCTGGAGATTAATAGGCTCGCCTCGTTTGTTCGTCGCCTTTTAACTTCACCCGCCCCTACTAGGCATCTGTTAAACAGAGCTTTATAGCCCATCAGATTCCTACCAGTGGAAATAAATATTCTGATAACAATAAAAAAAAATATTCTTAATATCTCGGGCACACCGTGGCTATTGTTGAAAGTATCGATGAGTGATAGAAAAAGTGAAGATATCATTCGGATTGGGAAATGTGCATGCTGAGAAGCGGCGTCGGCAGCGAGAGATGATCTCGGCTTGTTTCTCCTTGTCGAGGATTTGTGTTCAGAGAGCACGAATAACAATGTCGTTGCTTTTGAAATTAATGCGAACACGATTTACACCGGGAACAATGGCGTTAGCAGATGTGCCTCTTACAAAAAATTAATCCCACCGGATGTCATAAAAAATGTAAGGAAATCCTATAAGACCTCATGGGACACCGAAGAAATCCTATACATTTTTTTAATAAGAATTTACACACCACGGCTCACTGCACTGCGATAAAACATATACGTGCATTCAACTTTATATATATATGGGATTAGACCTTTTAGTTTATTTACCACAAAAAAAACCCAACCCCCCCAAAAATCTTTTTTTATTTAGGGACGGCGATCAGATGTGAAAGGCAGTGGGATTACACGCGGCAACGGATTTGCAACAAGGCAAATCCGTTCACTCGGCTTCTTCTCCGCTGCTTGACACAAGACCGCCCCTCCCGTACAGCAGCCAGATAGATGCCTCCCTGGGTAACCGTGTCATCACAGACAAAGACAAAGGTCGCCCCGTATAGTCTTGACAGACTGTAGGGGCAAGTGCTGTTAGCGAGCACCTATGAATACCGGAACAGCACACGAGGGGGTGGGTGGCCAGCACCACGCCCAAACGCTTTTGTCTCCCCAGTGGCGATGTTTACACACTGCACCAGGTATTTATTTGAGGCTGAGTCGACCTAGGGGAGGCCTAGGACCAGTTCATATAATGGTCACCGGTGTTAGCTGTGAGTGGGAATCGAACCCGGGCCGCCGGGTCCTTAGCGCAGCGTGCTAACCGCTACACCCCCGCTTCTCACATTGTCATTGGTCCACCCTCCCCACCACTTTCCCTGCTCAGCTGGGCACAAGCTGTTCCAAGTGTGCGCACGCGCGTGCGACTCAGCCTCAAATGAGTGGCTAGTGCGGTGTGTAGCAAACGTCGCCACGAGGGAGACAAAGGCGGCCCGGCGTGGCGCTGGCCAATCCCCCCCCCACCCCGTGTGCCGTGCCGACCTACATAGGTGCTCGTTAACAGCACTTGCCCCTAAAGTTTGTAAAGGGTACACGGGGGATCTTTGTATTTGTTTATGAGTGCGACTTGTGGACAGGGAGCGGTGGTGCAGCTGTTAGAGCACTACACTCAGAACCCGGCGACCCAAGTTAAATTCCCGCTCACGGCCAACACCAGTGACGATTATCTGAAGCGATCCTGGGCCTCCCCTAGATCGACTCGGCATTGAATTCGTATCTGGTGTGATGTGTAAACACATCAGCACTGTGGATACAAAGACGACCGGGCGTGGCTTGGGTCACCCACCCCCCTTTGCGTGGCTGGTGCTCGATAACAGCACTTGCCCCGAAAGCCTGTGAAAGGCTACACGGGGGATCTTTGTCATTGGTGGTGTTGCGCAGGTGCGTTCTGGATCCTCGAGTAGCCGGGCGAACCCTTCAAACGCCGGGGCTCGCTGCGAGCGCCGTGCCGATTTCGCCCGTGATGGATGCCTCTCAGCGGGGGGTCGGGTGAATCGGACCAAATCTTTCCACATGCACCACGCTAGCTCGCCCGCCTGCCTATCCACCCACCCACCCACTCGCGCGCAGTCCACTCACATCATCCTCCCCCAGCACAGCTGCCCGCCTCTTGCCAGTCCTGCACGTGTTACTCACTCACGAGATAACCCAACGGATATTTCATACAAGGACAGGTGGCGCTTTGATGGACGCACCAGACTCACGATCAGATGGTTGAGAGTGTAAATTGTGATCAGGGATTGACTCGGCCCATCATCCCTCTGGATGTTAGTGAAATTTTTATTTTTAAGGTGGCCGGATAACTCATAGCACCAATACTAAGCCAGAACACCGAAATGGCACTGCCGAGATTAAATGGGGTTCTTACATCTTCTTGGTTCTTTCGGTAAAGTCACGTAGAAGGGAAGTAATAAAATAATAAAAAATAAAACATAATAAAACAATTCTCACGACGTTTCGGCCACAACGCAAGCAGCCGTCCTCAGGTTTAGTTATGTCATGGTCTCAGCCCATTGCTGTAGAAATATCTCAACACATTTCGGAGGGTGCGAAATGCCCTTTCTGGGGGTACGAGACATGGCCAGATCTAAAACACAAATTAAGCACGGCCACGTAAGTACAACTATTTTGTTTCATCAAACCTGTGTATTTATTCACATTATATAAAAACTTGTTTACGATTGAAAACCAAATGGGTGCAGTCAAGGCTTAGAACCTCTGTTCTAAATGTAACACTGGCTTTGGGCCATCGGTGATACAGAGCATCACCCGAATTTTTATTTGAACACGAGGACACATTACTTTGATTTGACAGGTACGGAGATAGGTACGTGGTCATTCAAGTAATGTAGCCATCCTCGTGTCTAATTCATTAAGCTCATAAAGACGTGCTTAATTAAGTCGCAACATCTGAGAGCTTGTGGGGCTTTACTTAAACACGCCGCAGTAAATATCTTGCATCACGTGCATGACTCTCCATGTCACTCCCGCTCGCAGAACCCACTGGGGCCGGCTTAATCAATCATCATTTTCAAAGTAAGAAAATTACTAAAACGTGGGGAAATTAAGTTGTGCAAACGCGTAATGTGCGGGGGTGGGGGGGGCGTGGCGGGGAGCTATCACACACACACACACACGATGATGTCATGTTATGGCCATATAAACTTCATCATTGGAATGACTCACAGGCCATGCCAACCGCTCATTTATCAAAATCCAGAATATATGCGATAACTTTTAAACAGTATCATCTCTCGTGTGTTATTAATCGGGCGTTGTAAATGCACGATGAAAAACCCAGTGTACGCTTAAATTTCGATTTAAAGCGTTCGTGACTGCAGGGATTCATCTTCTTGGTTCTTTCGGTAAAGTCACGTAGAAGGAAAGAAATAAAATAATAAAAATATAACATTATAAAATAATTCTCACGACGTTTCGGCCACAACGCAAGCAGCTTGTTTTTTTTTTCAGCAGCAGAAATGATTGGTTGCAAATGAGATACATTGTGTCTATACTTACGCCATGAAAACTGCCGTATCCAGTACGTGTGTTAATGCTCTATCATCATCATCATTCCGTGGTTGTTAAAGAGGACGTCTTAAAATGTGTTCACACGCAACTTTCTTTGCGACGAAAGTGTCACAATTGTCGGGTGTCAAACATGAATCAAGACGTTTGACCAGTGTAGAAGAGTGGGCCGCCGAAACGCGCTCTGGATCCCCTCGAGTGAAGACCCTTCCGCCAGCAGTGGCATGAGCCAAGAATTGCAGGGGCTGCACCTTCATCTTTTACACAAACATTTGTGGGGGTTGGGACAATAACACAAATGTATATAAACAAAGACACGTGCATAGCAGTGTGTTACTCTTTGGTTCTTTCGGTAAAGTCACGTATAAAGATAAAATAATAAAGTCACGTATAAAGATAAAATAATAAATTAAATCAGTATTATTATTATTTTCTCTTTATACGTGACTTTACCGAAAGAACCAAAGAGTAATTCCTGCAGTCACGAAAGCTCCAAATTAAGATTAGCAATGTGTTGTTTCATTGCGGGTGTATGCACGTACACGTGTGACAGATCATGTCGGTGTGACTGAGATGTCATCTTCCTCGCCTGGTATGCAGGAGGTCGGGTGTTCGATCCCGATCCTGACGCCTGCTGTATATTTGGAGTTTGTGTGTCTCTCTCTGTTATCAGCATCACGGTGGATAGGAGATGTTAACTTCCTCGCCTGGTATACAGGAGGCCGAGTGTTCGAATCCGACCCTGACGCCTGCTGTATATTTGGAGTTTGTGTCTCTCTCTCCCCGTGGTCGCGTGGAGTTTTTTTTCTCCGGGTCCTCCAAATGCTCCCTCCACATTGAGAAATGTGCGTTTAGAGTATTTGGCTGCTATAAATGTCCACATGGTAAGTCCACTTCGTTTAGCAGTCATATGTGGCCAGGTCGCGTCTAAAACATAAGTTAACACCTTAGCGGGCTTTACCTGTTAAGATCAACAAAAGTTTTGTTTTATTCGTATATCTTTAAAGTAATTTGTTTACTTTTCCTATACTTTGCACTCCTATATTGTGTTTGCATTGTTTGCCGTTGTGACGTTCTGACCCGCCCCCGCATTATAGCTCATCGAATTCCTTGAATGTGAATTAATATTCTGCCTCTGATTCTGTGTGTTTGTGTGTACCTATTCATAATTGGCTTGTTGGATTCGAGCTCGTAGATCCAATGCCACGTGGTGCCGTGCACTGCTGAGTGGCATGGCATGGCGGGAGCGCGCCCATCGCTTGTTGCAGGTGTTCACGGTTCGAATCCAACGACCGCCCTGGTTATTACCATGGTATGCAGGAGGTCGGGTGTTCGATCCTGACCCTGACGCCTGCTGTAACAAACAGCACTTACCCGTAAAGTCTCCGCGCGTATTATCTGCAGCTCTTGCGACTTCTTCTCATCTATTCCGACGAGGAACGCGCGGCTAAGGAACGTTCAAAACACTGCCCCCCCCCCCCCTCCTCCTCCTCCCTATTGAGCAGAGATTTGCGGGTACGGAGGAAGGGGGGGGGTCCTAATGCAGTCCGTATGGTTGTACATCACAGTTGGGTACAGGGGTCCTGGTGTCAGGACCCCCTACCGGACTGCGATGCCCTGCATCAATCCTGAAAGGACCCCGCCCCCCCCCACCTTCTAACGCTCACTCCGGGCGCGTGCAACGCGAGACCACGCGGGCTGGAATCCGATTTTAGTTGTTTGCCTCCAACACTGTTTACTATTTTGCCCCCGCAGTTTCTGGTGAACAGCCAGGTGCTGTTTTGAAGTTGACTGTGAAAGAGTGATGTTCTCTGCCTTGACCTTAACGAAGTCGGGTTGCGTTCGTGTTGTACTTTCCTCCAAACAAAATCTTGAAGTCTGAAACGAATTTTTTTTTTTGCATGGGCAGGAGCGGCGTATGTATGTTGAACTTCTTTCGCACCGTGCGTAGCCAAGCGTGGCAATCGGTGTTTATGCGCGGGATCGTGTGTCTCGAATGTTCTGTGCTATGAACCCATAGATCTGAGTTCAATTCCTGGCTACGGCGAACGTCAGGTGGCAAGTGATGTTGTGGACTGGATCCTGGGCCTACAACTTCGACAACCAACACTGACCAGTGTGGTGAAGTTTCGTCAAATAAAACACCCATGACCGATATTGCACAAATCACAGTGGTGTGCAACATATTGGAAAAGGTCATCATGCTAAATCTTATCTGACCTTATGTTTGAAAAGCAACACGCTCACTGACACCGCGCACTCCCACGTAATCACTCGACAATAGTCCTACCCAGAAAACCCACGCCGATCCCCAAGATTTATTCAGGAGGGTCATGAACTGGGATTAAGTCATTTATTGTATTTTGTTTGTACGTGGGGAAGAGGAGGAGGAAGAAAACCCCACGCTTACGAGAACATGAACGGCGTGCTCTGCACTGAAAGGTCTAAGCCATTATATTATTGGTTCTTTCGGTAAAGTCACGTAGACAGAGCCCTTATAAGCAGCTACATTTGGAGGCTTTGCCCCCTCGTTTCTCTCCACCTGAAGAAGGCCGCTTGTGTTGCGATCGAAACGTCGTGGGTTTTTTGCTTTTCATTTATATTTTTTGTTTTCTATCTACGTGACTTTACCGAAAGAACCAAGAATATGAATTCCTGCGGTCAGAAAAGTTTTAAGTCTAAGTCTAAATCATTGCTTGCTGTACTGTGCCATTTAATTACCAGGTTGGAATCTCACGCGCTGGATGGCTTCGTGTACTACGCGGCTAACAATCGCTGCATCCAAGCCAATCGAATGACAGCGTATGCAACCACAGGTGGATGTACAAATGTACATACAGACACACAGAAATAGGTTTTAGTTCAAATCTAAGAATGATAAACTCGGGGTTTCTGTCACGTGCAAAAATCGTACAAGGCCTCACGGCGCTTTACATGAAGCTGCTCAAGCTAGGGAGAAAGGCTGCAGTAAAAAAAAACAGTTGAGTTATAAGACGCGATTTAAAAAGTGTAACGGACTCAGATTCCGCAGGTAGGGAATGCCACGATCGCGGAGCCTGGCTGCAAAAAGCTCCGTCTCCCATAGAACAACAAAATCTGGCCTTCGGAATCACAACGAGTAGTGGACCAGAAGCAGCGGATCTCAGTTACCGGAGTCGAATATCAAACTTAAGCATCGCCCAAGGAACCAGTCTAAAGCGTCAGAAGTTTAAGTTTCTTCAATTGGTCTTATGTGTGTATGTTGAACCGTGCTATTCGGAGATGCAGTGTTGAGCCTATGGGCGTGTTGAGTCTATGGGTAGTGTTACTCGATGTGCAGTATGTATGTTGAACTTCTTTCCCACCGTACGTAGCCACCCGTGCTAATCGTAGATGCAGTGGTGGACATTCCCACGTTCACGTGGCGGGGGTGAGTCCATCCACACTCACAGCCGCATTAACCCCATTCCAATCGGTACCCGAACTCCTTCTATGGGGGGGGGGGGGCGTGGGGCCGAAGACTCCCCACGCACCGGGGATTTGAACTCCACTTTCGATTCACCCCACTCACGGCCACCACCGCGTTCGCCAGCCGGGCGGCTTTTAAGGAAATCGCACGGGGAGTTAGCGGAGCAGAGTTTATCGGCGCGCATTTACACGGAGCCAGTGGCTTAGATCGTCTCCAGCCTGCCCCGTAGCAGCAGTAGCAGCAGCGGCAGTAGCAGCAGCAGCAGCCCGCTGGGAGACAGCTTGTATTTCAGGTGTGGCATGCACACTCAAGAAATGGGATGTGACCTTACGCGAGAATTTCCCTCGAGAATTGAAGAAAAGAAAAAAACATCAGGTGCAATCCATCCACGAACGTTTTAATTTGTACAACATCCTGTAAGGATTTCTTATACAATTGGATTGTGATACCTCAATATATACTTTTTAAGTTCCACGTATTCTTTGTCGCGGGTTGGAGCACGCGTTGACAGAATACGATCTCACTGTCATAAATAACATTCCCTTTCGAATATTTAATTCAAATGTAGATGCGGTGGTAATTACGCATCTGTGCTATTGCTGTTCTGAAAGCGTAAAAAAAAAAGCATATTATCGCCCACAAATCTCGCTCCCGTTTTTTCACATGTTTAATTGTGCGATTGCTAACAGCAACTACAAAAAAACGTTTTAAATCGTGGAAGTTGTGAGTAGATGGATGGGGGTCGTGGTTCGTGCACTGTGCTATTGTCCTGGTAATAGAGGTTTTAATTCCTGGCAAAGGTCGTACGGCACCAGCTAGAATTTGTATCTGAATTCGGCTTTCGTCTTCCGCCTTAAGTTTTAACTCAGCCTAAAATCGCTTCGTGGCCGTTATTTATCAAGGGACCCACCCACCGGCTCGGATCCACGTCGCATTGCGGCTCTTAAAATATTGTGGAGTATTCCTTCCATTTCAGGGCTCTGCCCCCCCCCCGCCCCCCCACAAGACAGAGCAGCGTGGACACAAACAACAACGCCCGTGTGTGTCGCTCTCCGTGAGATGGACAGCGAGCTGTGAATGGAGCCCGGCGCCAATGGACCCTCAATAGAGAGATGTTCTGAAAAGGAAGCAAAGGGCGCCCCGCAGCAGCGAAAGGGGGCACAGCCATCCATCATAGGGCGCTGGGTGTCTCGGCCTCGCAGTTGTCAACACGGAGCGATCCACGCCTCGACCCGGCAACACATTAACCATTTTCACCTCGGCGTCTGTCCTACCGCCCTCCACATTCATTCACTTTGGGAATTCCCAGAAAACGCACGCGCGCGCGCGCGCGCTCACACACAAGAGAGCGCGCGTGTGTGCGTGTATCAGCACGGTTGGGTACGTACGGTGCAAAAGAAGTGCAACGTATCTTCTTGGTTCTTTCGGTAAAGTCACGTAGAATGGAAATAATAAAATAATAAAAAATAAAACATAATAAAATAATTCTCACGACGTTTCTACTCGACAGACCTGCTCTCCACCTGAGGACGGCTGCTTGCGTTGTGGCCGAAACGTCGTGAGACATATTTTATTATGTTTTATTTTTATTATTTTATTATTTCCATTCTACGTGACTTTACCGAAAGAACCAAGAAGATGAATCCCTGCAGTCACGAAAGCTTTAAATCGAAAAAGTTCAACGTACATATATATACGACAGTGTAGCGGTTAACGCGCTGCGCTACGAACCCCTCAACACCAGTGGCGATTATGTGAACCGGTCATGGGCTTCCCCCTGGTCGACTCAGTACCTGGTGCGGTGTGTAAACACATCAGTATTGGGGAGACAAAGGCGAGCGGGCGTGGTGCTGGCCACCTATCGCTTCGTGTGCCGTGTCGGCCTTCGTAGGTGCTCGCTAACAGCACTTGCTCCAAAAAGTCTGTGCAGGCTATACGGGGGATATTTGTCTTTGTCTATAGACCGGCGGGCACACGTATGTGTACATGTACAGTGTGAGAATGCACTTTTCTTAAACTTATCAAGAATTTTATTTTACAGTTGCAAATGTAGGTCCGTGAGCCCTAACCAGATATTTTGCAGTTATCGGTTACCACCTCTCGGTTACACAGCTTTTAATGGTTTCTAATTTATTTATGTAGTCAGTGAGAGTGAGTAATGTATGCATGTATGCAGGGCCGGATTAAGATTGTGTAGGCCCCTGGGCTGCAGGTACTGTGAGGCCCCCAGAAATATTTTCAAAAGGAAAAAAAGTTAAAGAAAAATAAAATGCATTTTATTACAAGGCTAACAACAAATAAAATTCAGCATTCACAAGTGAAATAACTTTTCACTTCATCTCTAGACTGCAGCCCCTAAAGCCCCGTCCCTTAATCCGTCCCTGCATGTATGCTGCACTTATTTCTCAATGTACATAGCAACCGTGCTAATCAGAGGTGCGGGGGGGTCTCTGTGTGAGTCTATGGATCTCTGTGTGAGTCTATGGGTCTCCGTGTGAGCCTAAGGGTCTCTGTGTGAGTCTATGGATCTCTGTGTGAGTCTATGGGTCTCTGTGTGAGTCTATGTGTTTCGGTGTGAGCCTAAGGGTCTCTGTGTGAGTCTATGGATCTCTGTGTGAGTCTATGGGTCTCTGTGTTAGTCTATTGGTCTCTGTGTGAGTCTATGGGTCTCTGTGTGAGTCTATGGGTCTCTGTGTGAGTCTATGGGTCTCTGTGTGTGAGTCTATGGATCTCTGTGTGAGTCTATGGGTCTCTGTGTGAGCCTAAGGGTCTCTGTGTGAGTCTATGGATCTCTGTGTGAGTCTATGGGTCTCTGTGTGAGTCTATGGGTCTCTGTGTGAGTCTATGTGTTTCGGTGTGAGTCTATGGATCTCTGTGCGAGTCTATGGTCTCTGTGCGAGTCTATGGGTCTCGGTGTGAGTCCAAGGGTCTCTGTGTGAGTCTATGGGTCTCTGTGTGTGAGTCTATGGGTCTCTGTGTGAGTCTATGGGTTTGTGCGAGTCTATGGGTCTCTGTGTGAGTCTATGGGTCTCTGTGTGAGTCTATGGGTCTTTGTGTGAGTCCATGGGTCTCTGTGTGAGTCTATGGTCTCTGTGTGAGCCTAAGGGTCTCTGTGTGAGTCTATGAGTCTCTGTGTGAGTCTATGGGTCTCTGTGTTAGTCTATGGGTCTCCGTGTGAGCCTAAGGGTCTCTGTGTGAGTCTATGGATCTCTGTGTGAGTATATGGGTCTCTGTGTGAGTCTATGTGTTTCGGTGTGAGCCTAAGGGTCTTTGTGTGAGTCTATGGGTCTCTGTGTGAGTCTATGGGTCTCTGTGTGAGTCTATGGGTCTGTGCGAGTCTATGGGTCTCTGTGTGAGTCTATGGGTCTCTGTGTGAGTCTATGGGTCTTTGTGTGAGTCCATGGGTCTCTGTGTGAGTCTATGGTCTCTGTGTGAGCCTAAGGGTCTCTGTGTGAGTCTATGAGTCTCTGTGTGAGTCTATGGGTCTCTGTGTTAGTCTATGGGTCTCCGTGTGAGCCTAAGGGTCTCTGTGTGAGTCTATGGATCTCTGTGTGAGTATATGGGTCTCTGTGTGAGTCTATGTGTTTCGGTGTGAGCCTAAGGGTCTTTGTGTGAGTCTATGGGTCTCTGTGTGAGTCTATGGGTCTCGGTGTGAGTCCAAGGGTCTCTGTGTGAGTCTATGGGTCTCTGTGTGTGAGTCTATGGGTCTCTGTGTGAGTCTAAGGGTCTGTCTGAGTCTATGGGTCTCTGTGTGAGTCCATGGGTCTCTGTGTGAGTCTATGGGTCTCTGTGTGAGTCTATTATGTATGTATGTTGAACTTCTTTCGCACCTTACGCAGCTAACCGTGCTAATCGGAGGTGCCAACGTGATAACCGTTTGAAATGAGTGAGGTTGTCAAGTAACTCACCCTCATTAGCCGTACAGACACATTGGTACGAACTAAGTTTTTCGCTACCTTACCGATGTTTTGCCCTGGGCCCCATGGACTATTTCAAGTGGCCGTGAAAAATACGTGCGCAAAGAACGGAGAATATTTGAATCTATTTTTAGTTTGTTATTATAATTATTTTTTTCATGTTCACGTGACTTGCTCATCTGAGTATGGGCGGTGCTCATCTCTGTTTAGGTGGCACTGGGCCCTTTGGTTAAAATTCCACGTGGCATCAACAGAGTTTGACTTCTATATTTGGGAGGGAGGCAGGGGCTTCGTCTTGTCCCGCACACTAGGAATCAGAGGTGGGACAAAGTCATTGTTATGCAAGTCCAAGTCGAGTCGCAAGTCATCAAATTCATGACTCGAGTCTGACTCGAGTCCAAGTCACATGACTCGAGTCCACACCTCTGCTAGGAATGGCAGGTGTGTGTATAATTAAGTGATTTAGTTTAAATCTTAATTGTAAACTACTGAAAATAAATTCATAAATTGCCCCAGTTTGGGAGGGGAGGAGTGGGAGCTGTTGAGCGCTTGTGCAGCGTCTAGAAATGGGGGAAACAACATTGCACGGTGGCCCCCACCTCGAGGGGGGTCCTCTTACAGTGGGGGAGGGGGGGGGTCGGGGAGTTTGTGCTTATAGGGGAATTCGGGGGGGAACAGTGACCTTGGGCGGAGTTTAGCGGGAGGGGCAACACCCTTTCCAAACTGGGCACTTTTATAAATGTATGTTCAGTAGTTTACAATAAATATGTAAAAAATATTCATTAATTATATGCACCCGCGATTTCTAATGCGAGGGACAAAGCCCCCCCCCCCTCCGAACCACTCCCCCCCAAAAAAAAAATTGCAGTCAAACTCCACCTATAACAGTCAGCAACGTTCTAGGGCTAGACCGGGTGTGGTGAGGGCAGCAAAGGCAGACACATACACACTACGACGAATCATCTCACATACGTGCGGCTTTTATGAGATTTGGGGGGTGAAGGGGTTACAACCTGTCCTCCATCGCGAGCCCATCGACTTATCTATAAGGAAGGACACGAGGGCAGTCGATTCCTACCGGTTGATATAATCCGTTGCGAGGACCTCTGCGGACAAGCGGAATCGGCCTTCATCTTCTTGGTTCTTTCGGTAAAGTCACGTAGAAGTGAAATAATAAAATAATAAAAATAAAACATTATGAAATATATTGTGAATTGTGGAATCTGTTTAACACGAGGGCTGTATTGTGAATTGTGAAATCTGTTTAACACGGGGGCTGTATTGTGAATTGTGAAATCTGTTTAACACGGGGGCTGTATTGTGAATTGTGAAATCTGTTTAACACGGGGGCTGTATTGTGAATTGTGAAATCTGTTTAACACGGGGGCTGTATTGTGAATTGTGAAATCTGTTTAACACGGGGGCTGTATTGTGAATTGTGGAATCTGTTTAACACGGGGGCTGTATTGTGAATTGTGGAATCTGTTTAACACGGAGGCAGTATTGTGAATTGTGAAATCTGTTTAACACGGGGGCTGTATTGTGAATTGTGAAATCTGTTTAACACGGGGGCTGTATTGTGAATTGTGAAATCTTTTAACACGGGGGCTGTATTGTGAATTGTGAAATCTGTTTAACACGGGGGCTGTATTGTGAATTGTGGAATCTGTTTAACACGGGGGCTGTATTGTGAATGGTGGAATCTGGTCATGGGTGTCACCGGAGGTCGTACTCGACCTGACGGCACGAGGTAATGATAGCGGGTTAATACCCAATCATTGCATGATGAAAATAAATCGAGCAGAGTGTTTCCAGGCAGCCGTTTGTATCTCACCGAGACCCAACCCGAGCCGCGGAGTTTCCCTGCCGCGAACATTGACCGTTCATGATCATTGCAACTTTTTTGCAAACGAGGAGGAATCTATTTAGACGACACGCGCAATTTGGTACTTTTTTGGCAACTGTTGCAGATCGGCAAAGTTGCACGCAATAACAAATGGGCGCAGGCTATGGGCATGGTGACGAGGCCAAACTCTAATGATGCATTTTTTTCGTGGAGAAAGCAAAAAAAAAAGCTCGCATTTCTCTTTCGTATTCAAATGCAATGATTTACATCCACTGTATCAGTCTGCGGATGGAATGCGGGCTCTGCCCGTCCCGTCTCAGTTATGGGGAATTAAATTTCGGTTTAAAGCTTTCGTGACTGCAGGGATTCATCTTCTTGGTTCTTTCGGTAAAGTCACGTAGAATGGAAATAATAAAATAATAAAAATAAAACATAATAAAATACAATTCTCACGACGTTTCGGCCACAACGCAAGCAGCCATCCTCAGGTGGGGAATTGTTTGATGACGTTTCACGCCGTGCTTGGTGAGTGCGAGCTGGCGAAGGGCAGCCCCGATGTGGTGCCGATGTCACTCATCGGCGGGGTTAGAGCCGGGGCCAGCAATGAAACTCAGCTTGCACGGTGCGTGACGGAGTGAGTGCGTGCCAAGACGCTGCGCAACCACTCCAACCTCGAGTCGATGTTCTGTTTGCCCTCCTGCGCGTTGGCATGTGAGGGCAATTGCGGCAAAAATCTGCGGTTGTACTGTTCTGCTATGCTCCCCGCCTTCATGAACCCACACTAACCTGCGTGGTAAAGTATGGCAAAGTAACTCCCATGACCCACATGGCGTGGGGGAGGCCAGTGGATATGTTGTACATGTCGGATTATGAAATTTTGATAAAAATAATAAAAATTAATAGAAACTGGTAAAATGCGTAATTCGCATACATTATGCTAATGTGTTGGCAGAATTATTCTTAATATTATTTTTTGGAAAAAGGGGCATACACACAACAGATAGACATCAGGGCTACACATATACACAAATGTGAACGACTGCAGGGAATACCTGGCGAGGCGACGTAGGCCGTGTTGCAATTTCCAGAGTGCAACTATCATCAACTCCGCCCATTATTTATACGAGGGTGATACAAAATTAACCCGTAAAAACAAAGTTTTTCACTATAAATCCTTTATATGCGTGGCATCGGTTTTATTTTATTATTCATTTCTGTTTTTTCTTGAGTAAGAGTTTCATTTTTATCACATTGGTCTTTTAAATTAAATATGAATTTTTTTTTTCCTAAAAGTGGAAAAATTTGGAAAAGAATTTTCACGAAAATAAATTGTCACGCACAACGAGTCTGTGTGCAAAATGTCAGCTCGATTAGATCACGGGAAGTGGGTTAAAACACGACCGAAAGATTTGCACGGTCCTAAGCAAGCAAGCAAGTGAACTTAATATAAAGGATTTAAAAATAGGTACCATTTCGCGTAAGTGAAGAGGGGTTTGCATGAGATAGAACTGCCCTGCTTCCACAAGAACGTGACACATTCACCAACGGCACAAGGCCGAGAAGGCAGTTGAGCGCTGGTCCATTCGGAATCAGAACATGTATTTATACTGGAGGAATCCGATGAGCTATGAAGCTCTTCTTCTTGGTTCTTTCGGTAAAGTCAAGTAGAAGGGAAATAATGAAATAAATAAAAATAAAACATAATTTAATCATTTTCACGACGTTTCGGCCACAACGCAAGCAGACGGCTGCTAATTCTCACGACGTTTCGGCCACAACGCAAGCAGACGGCTGCTTGCGTTGTGGCCGAAACGTCGTGAGAATTATTTTATTATGTTTTATTTTTCTTATTTTATTATTTCCCTTCTACGTGACTTTACCGAAAGAACCAAGGAGATGAATCCCTGCAGTCACGAAAGCTTTAAATCAACATATAAAGCTCTTTTTCACAGATGTCCAGTAGGGGCATAGGGATAGAACGTTACAACAATAAATAATACAACAACACGATAGGAGTACGAAATATTGAAAGAGGTCAACAAATCACTTTAAACACATATACAAATAAAACTAAACTACGTTCTGGCTTCTCAGACAAAGCTCGCGGAGCTGTTAGCTTCTTTTTCAGAAGCGACCTGGCCACAAATGATTGCTCAACAAAGTGGCTTATCGCGTGGAATTTCATAGCGGCAAAACAAATCTAAGTAATCGTACGCAGAGACCACCTCTGCAGTATCAATTCCGTTGGCGGGTATTCGGCTCTTGGGAGAAAACCGCGTTTCCGGGAGAAGTCTCACACATACCAGATTGATAACCTTTACAGCTCCGCACGGATGGATTCAATCCGCTTGCTGTATAATAATAATAATAGTTCAAATTATAACGCGCGCAAATTTGCAGACGTAGTGGCCGCAACTCAGAGGCGCGGGGCCAAGCTCAGAATCGCTCGAAAGCGTGATTGTAGAGGTGAGTTTTTAAGTGTCTCTTGAAGGAGGCGATTGAGGTGATGCTGCGAATGTGCAGAGGGATGACGGCGTTCCAGACTGTTTGGGGCTGCCACCGAGAAGCGGCGCCTGAGAGGCATGTCCTGTTTTTGGAGGTTTTCTTTCACAAACGTGCACGTGATCCAACAACCCCTCGCCTCCACGTCACGTGCTGGGTCTCCCACGTGGCTGCAGCGACGCGCCAGCTGCAAGGTTATTCACGAAACCCATCGGCAGGAAAGCGCTCGTAACGCGATTATTATGTAACGCGATTTTTGTTCCTGGGTAGTGTTATTTTCTAATTGCTTATGCCTCTAAAGTATAGAAAATGGATATTATTACCCCACAAACTTTGCTTTTGTGACCAGGGCTTTATCTGAAGGAATGATACAAATGCACATCACGTTTTCTCATTGAAAATAGGTACATATAAAAGTATCACTGTCCTGGTCACAAAAGCAAAGTTTTTGGGGAATAAAAGCCATTTTCTGTACTTTTGAGGCATAAGCAATTAAAAAATAACATTTGCTACCCAGGAACAAAAAACAATGATTTTTTCGTTACACAGTGTTATCGTGCATATACCGGTTTCTTATGTGGACACAGCGAAACCGCACGCTCGCCGCGAACGTGTTCTCCGTTTGCATATACAGTGGCGTATTCTATAAAATAAAGTATTCATCTTTAAAACACAAAAATGCTGAACTGCCGCGTATGCGGTTTGCAGTAAGGTGTTGTACATTTTGCATGCGCACTTGTTTTATGCATCGCCTACAGCTGTAGAGCGCTTCAATAATTAATCGCATTAATAATGGGCTGCTCGCTTAAGAGATGTATAAGTCGGTAAAGTCACGTGACTTTACCGAAAGAACCAAAGAGTATGGATGCCCCTGCAGTCACGAAAACTTCAAATCTAGATTAGATGTATAAGTATTACACCGCGCGCACACACACACACACGCGTGCGGCGCGTCCTCACTCACTCACTCACGCGTGCATGGGGAGTTCAGCGAAGGTGGCGACCGTGGCGGTGAGGAGTGCATGCAACCTCCGCCACAGCTGATTCAAATTCAGCATCACCAGGTGGTGGAACAGCTACAGCGAAACGTCCGTAGCCCACGTGAATGTCGTGATATTGCTCTCCAACATCATCACCCGTGGCGATGCTGAAGCTCTGGTGCAAGTCGGGCGGTGCTTATTAACTCAACTCAACTATTTAACTTTTTTATTTTATTTTAGCAGGTAAGGCCCCCCCCCCCCACTGAGCTATGTAGCTCTTTTACAGGAGCGACCTGGTCAAAAAAATGATAGCTCAACGAAGTGGCTTATCATGTGCAAATGTATAGCAGCCAAATACTCTAAACGCGTGATGTTGATTCTAAACGTGGAGGGGGAAATCAGAGGATCCGGAGAAAAATCCACGCGACCATGGGGAGAGAGACATACTGGTGGTGGGTGATGATGGGTCGTGGTGGTGGTAGGTGGTGGTGGTGGTAGGTGGTGGTGGTGGTGGTCGGTGGTGGTGGTAGGTGGTGGTTGTCGTGGTGGTGGAGTGTTTTCCCTCCCCTCAGTGTTGGGTTTTCTCCGGGCACACTGGTTTCCTCCTACACCAAAACACAAACTGGTCAAAACTCCCGAGAACACCATTGCTAAGAGAATAATCTTTAGAATTAGTGCGGTTTTATAGGCAAATGAAACATCGCATTAAATGTATTTCACCAAATTGCATTCATGGGCCATGAATGTACAGTTTCATATGTTTTATGAAGGCATACAAATAAAACAATGTTGTTTTGTTAATAACACGGTTTTTTTGCAAAGCGTGTTTCAATATCTTACGGTAAACACACCTCCGTAAGCGCCATCAATCGGGCGGATAAATCTTGGGTCTCATTGCCTCCAAACTTTAACAATGCCGAAACACTTGTGCAGCAAAACCCTTCGCAATACCCGCTTAAAGCCATTAACATTCATTTCTTCAAGTTGACTCATCATCATCATCACCATTATTATTATTTTTCTCATCCTCCTCCTCCTCTTGCACCCATTAACCGCGACGCTTTTTTTCCTCTGTTAAACAGCCACACATTTAAACTGGCCAATTAATGATCCGACACCAAATGTCCGCGCAATTAGCGTCGGCCGACAAGAGCCCGGCAATTAAAAGCGGCGCATTTTCGCTTTGACCCGATGCTCGTAAATTTTGAGTGCGGGGAAACTTGGCAAATCCATAGCGAGCACCGCGCGCCGCCGTGTCCTGTCAATACGAGCAGCTCCAGCACCTGGCTAATTGCTGGCGCAAGAGAGATTAACCTTCAGGCGAAATTGCAGTCGTGGTTGGCAGGAGCTAACAGATGTCTTTATACTACCCCCCAACCCTCCACCATCACCCCACTTGTGTGTGTTAGCGTGCTACAACAAACCCGACGACCCGAGTTCTATTCCCGCTCACGGCCAACAACACCGGTGTCGATTATTTTAACCGGTCCTGGGCCTCCCCTAGGTCGACTCAGCCACAAATGAGTACCTGCTGCGATGTGTAAACATCGCCACTGGGGAGACAAAGGCGGCCGGGCGTGGTGCTGGCCACCCATCCCCTCCCTCGTGTGCCAAAGTGCCGGCCTTCACAAGTGGTACTATGCTGACAGTACTTGCCCCGACATTCTGTTAAGGCTATATGGGGGATCTTTGCCCGTGTTATTAGGATGCCCCAATGCCTGTTGGCTGTGGGACAAACACGGAGCCTGTCAGTGCGCGCGCTGTCTTCGTCTTGACAGATACGCGTGTATCCCCCCCACCACCTCCTCAATACATGTTTTTCTTTTCACGCGAAGGGTGAAAAATCTGTCGTACACGTGACCGAGGCGCGTGTTGCGGGTGGCGAATGTTGCACAGCGACGATTGGGTTCGGTATTAAGCAGCCGATTTATTTGAAAAATAAAATCAACATTTGTCCAGCTATTGATTAACAATGCCATTTTGAACCATTTGCATTTAATTATAGAGTGCTAGATAAGGCTGATTGACAGGCTCCATTGAGATGTAATCAATACAATCCTGCAATTGTCCGCACGTCAGAGCAGACTGGGGTTAGTTTATATTCACGTGATGGTAGGGGAGATGGCAGAAAAAAGGCAGCATTTTTTTTAATCCTCCAAATTAGATGTATTTGTGGTAAGAAACATGCAACATAAATGCATCGGCTTGTTGTTATAACGTGCAAATGCAATTGATCACACACACACACACAGAGAAAACATTTTGATTGCACACGGAGGCAAATGATCGCGTTAATTAAAGTCCAGCTACAGCACAGCTGCCCCACTTATCCATAGATCTCTCTATTGTCTTGGTGCATTGCATCATGCTGCATTGGCCGCGTCACCGAGGTCAGAGGTCATTCCGTTAAAACGTTAAACGTTAAAAGGATGATATAATATATGATATACGATGTGTGTGTGCGTGTGTTCTAATGCACGCGTACGTGCTGTGAAATGTCCACAGAGGAAAATGCAGCGATGCAATTTGAGACTGCCATGGCTGGAGAAAACCTTCACCCAGCAGCGGATTGACCAAGGCTGATGATGATAATCATCATAAGGGCACTATCTAAAACAGTAATACATGAAAGATACCAAATTAACAGAGAGCCTTGTGTTAATTCTTAATATCAACACACACACACACAGCGTCGTATAATATTAACGAGAACAACTGTTGTGCACTGGGGTCTCGACAATGCGGGTTGAATTTAGATGCCCCATGAATCCAAATCGTGACGGGCAAATTGTAATCACAGAATAAACGCCGGGAATTCCATGTGTTTACGAATGCACTCAGACAGCAAAACGACTCGCGACGGACACAAGCACACGCGTGCAAACCACAGGTGGGGGTTGCGTGATGATCGTGAGCACCCATGAAGGCCGGAGGAGAAGCAGAGTCAGTGGTGTGGCTGGGGAAAAAAATAAAAAATAATATTTCATCCGACCACCTTTTTTCATTTCTCTTCCCCAGCCCAAGCCGCTGTCGTGCACACCTCCCTACCCCCCCCCCCCGGCACCCAGGTACAGTCGTCAATTCTGGGGTGGGCCGTTCACCTGTGATGCAAACGCTGCCAATTGCGTTGTCCACGGATAGAAATCGAACCCGGGTGGTTGTTGTCACTGCAGCAGTGTGGGTCCCCCCCCACCCCCTGCCACCCCCCCGGCCTCCCCCACTCCCACCGCTCTCCAACACAAACAAACGCCGGCACGTGCACACGTTTGGCACATGCGCAGACCGCGCGCGTGCGTGTATTTAATAAATGCATCACAAATATAAATAAATATGCGAGGCCAGCTGCGGCGCTGTTCGCGTGTCATCATTAGACAGCGCTGACTCCAGAACAACTGCCCCCCCCCCCTCCCCATGTAATGCGCATCACATCCATGAGCGAGTCGTGGGATATTTCTTTTTTTGTCTTTCTTTTAAAAACAAAGCCGGGCGTCGGAGCCCATCAGGACGCACTTTGCGGACACGTGCAACGCACCGCACAGTGGCCCAACCGAGACTATCGTGAATAATTGTCATCGCTGTGAATGAATAATGAAGTAATGCATTGACAGCCCTTCGTTAATCAGCTGCAGTGCTGGGTGAAAAGCTCCCCCACGCTGTGCGAGTCACAAAGGTTGTTTGACCATACTTCACCATGCTGGTCACTGTGGATGGGACCGGTTGAGATATCGCGCGCAGTGCGCCGACCACTGCACCACCGCTCGAACCCAGGACTCGAATGAGCACCAGAACGACATTCATGCGCGTCGTCGGCCTTGATACAGTCCTGGCAACTCCACGTTCCTATGGCGGAGGCAATAGGATGACTGCTGCTGACTTCTCAAAAAAATGTTACGGGATTGTAAGACAAATACAGAGATCCCCCGTATAGGCTGAACAGACTGTTGTGGCAAGTGCTGTTAGCGAATAGCACCTATGAAGGCCGGCACGGCACACGAGGGAGGGGGTGGGTGGCTAGCACCACGCCCGGCCGCCTTTGTCTCCCGAGTGGCGATGTTAAAGCACACCGCAACAGGTTACTCATTTGAGGCCGAGTCAACCTAGGCGAGGCCCAGGACCGGCTCAGAGAGTCGTGAAATTGTAATGACAGGCAATCGACTGTGTTGACCACACCCCGATTGGGATTGAACTCGCAAGGGACGCGAACAAGCGTGCGTGAAGCTACCCTGTCGCAGTACGACGCAGACAGATGGGCATTGTAATGTTCCAGAGTGGGGTGGGAGGAGGGGTGGAAAAAAACTTAAACGTGCATTGCTTTATCTTTGTACCTGTCCACAAAATCTCCGCAAAGCTTTACCGGTTCGAGATTCAATTTCTCATGCAGCTTGCGTGTAATGATGGGCAAAAGCCGTAAGAGCTTTGGACGCACGGGGCGTTTGTTTTGATTTGGAATGACAGCAGCTACTTCCCAACAAAGCATTTTATATCTCCGAAGGAAGGGTCACAAACACGGACAATGTGGGCTCACCGCTATTTGCCATTAGTGACCCTCAGTGTGTTCGAACAAATCTGAAAAAGGAATTTTTATGTCCCCAAAGAACCCTCCCCTTCCCCCCCCCCCCCGTGTAGCCTGAGTGGACTGTAGGGGGCCAGTTCTGTTAGCGAGCAGCACCGACGTTTACACACTGCACCAGGTACTTATTTCAGGCTGCGTCGACCTAGGGGAGGCCCATAACAGTTTCAGGTAATAGTCACTGGTGGTGGCCGCGAGCGGGAGAAACTGAACTCGGGTCGCCGGGTTCACAGCGCAGTGCCTTAACTGCTGCACCACCGCTCCCCATACCCCACCCCCCCACCTCCCACCGCCCCACTCACACATACATAACCAAAGCTTCTACCAATATCAATACTTTTCCTTCTCCAACGAAGATGTGTTCATCTCGGGTGGTGGAAAATCCACGTTCCTGTGACGGGAGACCATTCTCTCCACAAGACAACCCACCGCTTAATAAATGATTGTACAGTTTACCTTTTGACCATGTCATGCTTTGGGAAATCATTTCCTCAATTATGTTACGTATTTATTTATTCCCTCTGAATGTCAATCCCATTTACAGTTATAATTATTCGCATTTCTTTTGAGATGTTCGATTTAAAACGGAATAAAAAACAATAAAATGTTTTTTTTTTTACTTCAAATATAACCGCTATGTCATTTGCTATTATTGCACCTAAGCTCTTATGTCATTAATATTCAGAAGCTGGATGGGAGACCGCGAGGAATTGAACGCGTTGTATGTTTACTGCTCAGTCGGGAATTCTCCTTTTACTTTCACGTGAGAAGCTACACCAACATCCCGGAAATGTATCACGAGAAACTCCAGTGGCTCTCCTATTGATGTGATTATCCCTGTCAAATACCTCACCTAGTATACAGGAGGTCGTGGGTTCGATCCCGGCCCTGACGCCTGTATATTTGGAGTTTGCGTGTCTCGATCACAGTGGTTGCATGGCTTTTTCTCCAGGTCCTCCGGCTTTTCCCTCCACAAACATGCATTTAAAGTGTTTGGTTGCTATACATTTCCACTTCGTTGGGCTATCATTTGTGGCCACGTCGCTTCTGAAAAAGAGCTATATAGTGGGCCTTACCTGGTTAAAATAAAATTAGAATAGCTTATAGATGAAATTATCCCTACAATAATAATAATTTCAACTAGTAACACGCTGCACAGTATCTGCTCGCTCTCGACGAGAGAACGACTCGGAGGCAGCAGCTGCAAGCTCTGCGATCCTCAATATATCGGGGTACTCTCGGCCAACCAATGGGTGTTTACATGTGGGAGTAGGCTAGAGCACTCTGAGAAAACCCCCACGGAATCGAGGGAGCAACACTCAATCCCATATAGATCGAACAGATGGAGTCCACATTTTTCTCTGCTGCCTTCTCCTGGCAATCTTGGGTATGGCACCTCATCGATGCCTCCCCGCAGTGATGGATTACAAGCCACGTGCGTAGTTAATGTCACCGCTGCCCAGCTAAATAATAATCCACTGTGACATCAAATCACGAGGTTTTTTGCATCATTCTCACTGCTATGTAGACATTAAATATCCCAATGCATTTCTCGGTGTGCCTTGGAAGAATTGCCACGACAAATCAATAACATATCTGGACTGGATAAATTCCCCAAAATAATAATTACGAACCGGTGACATCTACATGTGATACGTTGTGATTTAATTACGTAACAATCACACTTTAGATGTTAGCGTTATTGACCAGTAGCCGGTGTAGAATGCACGCAGCACACTTGAACAATTACCTCTCTCGACAAAAACCATTGAACGTATAATTACGTGAAAACAATTTAACACTTCACGCATTGTTCCGAATTAATTCGTTGGGATCTGACCTTATATTCCACGATGCGGTTTGAAGTGTAAATTAATAACAAATGTATGACCCCCCCCCACACACACTAATAATTTAACGAGGGTTAATTACCTAGCCAGGAAAATAATGGCTCTTTAGACAAATCCGGGGAGATTTTGTCAGAATCAGCAGGGGAAGAAAAAAAAAGCCGTGAAGCACTTTAATGTGCGAAAGCCTGACCGAAAAATACAATGATGCGCCTAATGCATTTTTTAAATCTCCAATTAGGTGAGGCTAATTGGTGCTCCACTGAGTCAACAAACCTGCGCTACCTAAGCACGTGGGGTCCGTGTTCTCCTAATCCACCGCCGTGCAGCTGGGCAGAGTTGAAAAAAATCATTTTCGCTTCCACTCACTTGCCTAATCGTCAATGAAACGTGCGGCCCGGATCACGAGCTGAAGCGTCTGCGTGCGCAAACGAGCGACGGAGAGTAGAAATGTCCTCTCCCTCTCGATGGAGCCTCTTGTCTGTGTTCATCTGCGGAAGTTGCTGTTGTTGTTTATGTCGCCAGTGTACTTTGCGGATGGTGAGATAAACAACAATATTTTTTGAGTTAAAGCTTTCGTGACTGCAGGGATTCATATGATTGGTTATTTTGGTAAAGTCACGTAGAAGGGAAATAATAAAATATTAAAAATATGAAACAATAAAAATTCGCACGACGTTTCGACTGCAACACAAGACAATTTCAAAAAAGTGGCGGTTTTTCCAAAAAAGAACGCCACTTTTTTCAAAATTTCTTGCTGTGGATTTCACACCTGATGATGATTGCTTGTGTTGCAGTCGAAACGTCGTTACAATTGTTATTGTTTTATATTTTTATTATTTCATTATTTCCCTTCTACGTGACTTTACCGAAAGAACCAATAATAACACTAAGAATAGACAGCCCACGGTGAGATCTTTTGCACAACTCCTCTTATATACAAATAGCCTAAATGGCTTAAATAAAGAGGATCTCATCATAGTCAGCCACGATCTATCCACCGCTGGACGAATGCCTCCCCCCAAGCCTTTGTCATCTCTCGTGGTCTCCCGACGTAACAATCCAACCCGACTGCTCCTTGCGCGCGAGCCGATTTCTTCTCTACGGTGGACATCCTCTTAGCTGCGCTCCCTCCTTCCACTCTATCATTTGCCTCGGCCACTGGTTATCTATGGAAACAAATGACGGAATGTGTCGTGGACACCCACGGGATATCTGCCTCTGGATCGTGATGATGATGATGATGATGACTGGTTAACACATTCCTGCGGAGGGAGCTGGTAGGAACGTTGGGTTGCTCGGTCAATGGCCAGGGTCAATGACAGCGTGGTGTATTCCGCAAATATGGCCGACTGTGAGGGCGGGCACAAGCCGGCGTGAGTAGGTTAAACGTTGAGTTTTATAAGGGCACCACGGGGTGACCAGCCCTTCCCCACCCAGCCCCACCCTCCCACCCAGCCCCATCCTCCCCACACAGCCCCTCCCCACCCAGCCCCTCCCCATCCTCCCCTCTCCACCCAGCCCCACCCCTCCCATTGTTGGATGCACGATGGACGGACGAACACAATAATCCCCCTGTGGGCTGGTGTAACCAGGAGGTTCCTACCAGTATCATCACGTCTAATATCCATGCCTACACCTGCATGTGCTTTCTACTCCACGTGTTACTCTTGCCGTTTCACGGTCTAATTCCAAGCCTTCCATTTCTCTCTGCGCTTCTGCGCTCACTTTGTTGAGCTTTTGTTCCAGTGTCTTTGTAAATGATGTCCGCGCTTCCGAAGAGGAAGAAAAATGGCCCCGCAAATAAAAAGACTCACAAATCGACCCGAGCCCAAGAAGATCATTCGGAGTTACAGAAGTAAAGAAGAAAAACCCCCCCCCCACGGTTTTATTTTGCTCACCTCTCTCTCGGCAATCCTGAGGCAGTGAAAATTAATTATTCAATAACGTGGTAGAGATCACTGTTGGACATCGTGCCAAATAACAACGCGCAGTGATTCGTGTTTGCTCGGTTTACACGAGGGCTTGATGGAGCCGGTGGTTTTGTTGCCATTTTCCGTTCCTAAGGAGGAGGTGTAAAGAAAACAAACCTAAATATTCCACTCTCCTAATTCCAGGTGTCAATCTCTCCAGAGGACGATGTAATGTGTGTCATTACCGAGGGTGGTGTGTAATGGAAATCTTCTTACTCCAGCAAGGCTTATCAAGGCTTACGACGCAAATCCTGCCTTTATTCTAAATTGTGTAAAGTGTGTGTGGGGGGGGGTGAGGGCTTTAAAGCATTAATTCGCATCATCGGTAGAACGATCATAAGCGTCACTCAGCGGTCGCACAATCTTTTGAAGAGGCGGGGGGTAGACTTTCCCGTGATTACCACGGTCCATGTCACTGGTCTCATGAACTGTCTCGACCATGCACGGGGATTTGCAAATGTCAAATGTCTGGAGCGTTTCAGCCCAGTGACCCACATGGGTGGCCAGATGCACTTGAAGCATCCGCCGCTGTGTCGTGGCCACGTGGTCGCCGTTGTCACCATCAATATCATTTCAACCCAGTGACCTACATGCGAGAGAACAATGCCAGACCGGAGGGAGCCGGCTGATTTCACTCGAAATTAAAGCATTTGAAAAAAATATATATATCCTTTTGTTCGTGTGCTATCCCCCCGGGCTAATGAAATTGCCTTGGTGAGCGATATGGCCAAAAGTTGTTGTTGTGGCCTGTCACGATGTGATTTTAATGAGGGTTTTCTACCAATGAACAGGGGCGGGCGGGTGGGGGGGGGCACGCTGTCGTTTGCTGTGGAAATCCTTCCGCTGTTTCTTATGTTGGGGTAAGCCGAGGACACGCTCAAATTCCCACACGTGCCGGGCGATTTCAGACAGATTCAAGCCACAAGCATTGGAATACATTCCCCGCATTTTTATTTCTCAAAAAAGAAATAAAAAAAGGTAAAGGGGGCAGCGCCCTGTAGTTGCTTTCTTTAAAAGAGAAGGACATTTTATAACGTTGAATCTACAGAACGCTGTTCGGCAATTAGGGAAGAAAGAAAAATAGAAAATAATCGGAGAACAATACTCAGGATTGATTGAAGATGTCCTAGCCAGCAATGGGAGAGTATGGGAGCCACAGGACACCGCAGAAATAAAATCGAGTTTTATACAGATCCGTTATGGTAAAAAATAAATCAAACATCACGGCAATCGGCTCTCTTCGTGAAACCCCGAAGAAGTTCTAGATGTCACACTTAAATTAATTCTGCGTTCACTTTCTTCTTGACAAACGAGCTGCTTTGTTGCGTGTTTAGTTTGTTGTCCTTCCCCCGCACCTCCGATTTGCACGGTTGGCTACGGACGGTGCAAAAGAAGTTCAACGCGCGTATGTAGCGTTCCTTAAAACAGTGCAACGATAGCCTTTGATTTATGGCTCCGTGTCCCCCCTGCTTTATAGCTGGGGGACTGTATTACTTCGTTTGCAAACAAAGAAAAAACCACACAACTAATGCAAGCCAGCTTTCTCCCTCCCTCCCTCCCGACAAAACCCCTAACACGTCACACGGGGGAGTTGTAGGTGTGCACGTTGTTGAGGTAGAGATGATTACGCAGCGTAATTCTCCGTGGGCAGCGTTTTTCACAAAATTACCGGTAGCGCTGCCATGCTCCAATAGATGTCAAAGGTCAGTTAAACATTGTGTACACTCCAGGACATTTTTACAAGGCCCTCCCCCCTCCCACCCACCCCTCCCCTCCATCCCCTTCTTTATTTTTTTTTCCACTTTTCTTTCTTTTTACGAGTTCGTGCGACCTTACAACCTTTGCTTTAAGTGAAAGCGCCACCACAATTAACCTTCCCTTGGAATTCCAGTAAAATGTTTCGGTGCCACCGTTCATTTTTCGTGCGCGTGCAAAGCCGCGTCTCTCGCCTGTCCCCGCCGCATGATGACAACGCGACGATGGGGGGGGGGGACATGGACGTTCACGGTGCCGTTCGGTGCCGTTCACGATTCGTCCTCGCCGTTCGATGCACGTCGCGTCAATATTTTTTTCTTGCGTGTCACGTAGAAAGAAAATAAATTTACTAATAGAACGCAAGCAGTCGTCATCAGGTAGAACTAAATTTGAGAGAGAGACAAAACACAGACACGGAGACACACAGACAGACACACAAGCAGAGAGAGAGAGACAGAGGCACACAACATAGACACACAACATAGACACACAACATAGACACACAACATAGACACACAACATAGACACACAACATAGACACACAACATAGACACACAACATAGACACACAACATAGACACACAGAGACTATTAGCAATTCCTGCAGTTACGAAAGCTTCAAATCAAGTTTGACTGCACTTATTTACACATCTTTTTTTGTTTAAATGTTGGGTCACCAATTTTATTTTGTATTAATTAATGATTCCTTACTTGTTTGTCTATCATAATTTCAGCCATAATCAGTTGAGTCACAATATCGAGGCATCGTTATGAAGATGAGACGTCAATGAGCACATTTGGTTCGACGACTGCATTCAGGCAAACTGAAGGTGCAAACCTCCAAGCAAAACTTTCAAGCAGGTTAGCAGTGGAAAGAAGTGTGAAAATTGCACAAAAACATTAAAAGAGTGAAATGAAAAAAAAAAATATCCCCTATGGTTTCAGCACATGTGAAAGCATTCTTTCCCTAATCCAGATGTATTTTTGGGTTAGCAGCATTTACAGACTGTTGGGGCAAGTGCTGTTAGCGAGCACCTACGAACGGCCGAAACGGCACACGAGGAGGGGGGGGGGGTGACCAGCACCACACCCCAGGACTGATGTGTTTTACGCACCGCATCAAGTATTCATTTAAGGCTGAGTCGACCTAGTCTAGGCCCAGCACCGCTTCAGATCAGAGTCACTGGTGTTGATCGAGATTCGAATTCGGGGTCACCAGGTTTGTAGCGCAGCGCGCTAGCCTGAACAGACTGTTGGGGCACGTGCTGTTAGCGAGCGCCTATGAAAGCATGAACGGGGCACCAGGGGGTGGGTGGGCCAGCACCAGGCCCGACCGCATTTGTCTCCCCAGTGGCGATGTTTACACACCGCACCAGGTACTCATTTCAGGCCGAGTCGACCTCGGGGAGGCCCAGGACCAGTTCAAATATTCGTCACTGGTATTGGCCGTGAGCTGGAATCGAACTCGGGTCACCGGATTCGTAGCGCAGCGCGCTAACCGCTCCCCACACACGCGCGCGCGCACGCACATACACACACGCACGTGCTAATACACGCACATACACACACGCACGCGCGCACGCACATACACACACGCACGTGCCAATACACGCACATACACACACGCACGCGCGCACGCACATACACACACGCACGTGCCAATACACGCACATACACACACGCACGCGCGCACGCACATACACACACGCACGTGCCAATACACGCACATACACACACGCACGCGCGCACGCACATACACACACGCACGTGCCAATACACGCAGGGGCTGCCCTCCATGCCACCCGGATGAGCGGAGCCATCTCAAAGGAGGGATGGGGGCAGGAGGAGAGAGCGCAGAGGCAACAGCCGTCCTTTATTAGGGTTTCTGCACCATAAACCTGTTTCTCATCAGAGCCATCAGTAAGAAAGCAGCCCTCTTGGGCATTATGAGGGGGGGGGAGGAGGAGGTAAGAGTGGTATGGGAGCTATGGGAGCGAGGCTCTGCTGGAGCTGGGGCATTGCAATGATTGGTTTAGCTGAGCAGTGGCAGCAGGGAAGTCACTTGAGGGTCAAGCTGGCAATGACAGGCGGAGGTCAGAACTGCATCCGTCACTTCCACGCTGGTTTTAAGATGTTTGCTTTCATGCAACGCCTGGCAGGGAGTGTTATAATCGACGTGTCATGCAGGGGGTGGGTTCTTTGGCTTGACTCACTTTTGGAGGAGAGACAAAATGCGTGCAAATTATGAGTCAGAAAAAAAACCAGATGAAACATTCTACGCCGTGACCCATAAAACACGATTTGCTTGACTCAGCAAACCAACTGCGGTTGTGATAATGTATGATTCACGTCATACGTTTATTTCTTTATTTATGGTGATGATGATGATTTATATATGCGCGACGTGCATAATTTTCGTCTAAATGCACTTGTGATATTTTGTGTCATGGAATGGGACAACGTCGTTTTCATTTGTGCTTCGTGTCCATTGCCACTTGACATTCATAGTACATGATGAGTGTCCTTCATAGGCGACCAGATGAGAAGGCCATTGAGACTGGAAGTCTCCGTTTTCAAGGCAGACCCTGGGATACAAGCCAGCGAAGCGTCGCATTATTCGAATATTACAAAACCAAAGTGGAGCTGAAGGAAATAAGAAAGGCAGACTTTGGGGTAAAGGCACAAGTGCCGGAACAAATGGGGTATGTGCCATTTTTCATTTCATCCTATAAACGGTCAACACAAATAATTCACGAATGGATATTGCTACGCGCATGAGCATAGCCTATTGCAATGCAATGACCTGGGGCAGGTCTTGAGGTTAATATTATTTTGAAGCCGAGTCAATATAGGATATCCCCTAACCGGATACAACTTAGCTCGGCGAGATATAAACACAGTGCCAATATTTCACCCGTATCCCCGCTGTAGCGAATGTTCTATATTGGCCAAATAAAAAAAAATCCAGTCACGTGTGACTCCGAATGATGGGTTTGAAATCATATAATGCCTCGAGCCGCTCAAACAGCAACGTTACAAAAACACCAAAAGCGTGCACGCGCGCGTGCACACGCGCACACGCAAAAGACACGAATCTCCCATTCATCCTCATAGTCCGTAGAGGCAAGGGTTATTAGCGAGCACCTATTAAGGGCCGCTGGTGTGGCACGTGGAGTCGGTGGAGGGGGGGGGTGTGACCGCTGCACACGTCAACGGACACAATTATTGTTGTTGTGTTAGATCGCGTAAATATAAATGTGTCGTTAAACCCGCCACCACCCGACAAAGCCAACTAGTAAGGGTTGTCACGTGAACTGAACGTGCCAATTCGTTGTTAGTACAGCACACCGGTTTGCTGTACTAGTAACGAATCGGCACGTGACAACCCTTACTATTTGGCTGTGTTGGGTGGTGGCGGATTTAACGATACATATATAATTACACGATCTAACCCACAAAACCTCTATTACGGGTGATATTGGTCGCGAAAGCCTGCCACGTGTTAAACTTATCATATGAACATCATGGCGGTACCCCGGGTTCCCATAGTACACCGGCTCTCGCACAATGTCCGTGATGCAGTCATTTTTAGTCTGTTGATGATCTGCGATGCGGCAATCGACTCATTTCGACGAGCTGTACACGATGCACCACCAAGGTGCGTACCGCGAGCGTTCAGGGTTTCGGCGCAATCGTCCTCGCTGCGTTTCGACATCGCGGAGTGGCACCGATTTCGGATTTAAAGGTACCCCAGTCGCGGAGTGAAGTACACCCCTGGAAAAAATAGTTGTCCCAGAAATAAAGTATTGAATTGCCTCGGCCAGTTTGTATTGTTTGGTACCCCGGGGTACCGCCATAAGGATCGCATCTCCTTCTTGCGACGTATCCGGTCCCAAGCTCCACTAGTTTTTTTCTGAACGTTTTGAATGTGTGCGATGCCCTTTGTTCAGCTGCGCACGTTATCAAATCCGTACGCTGCGCACGGCCAGAAATCAAACGGCCGGGTGAGTTTAAGATCTCAGTCGAGCACACGCGCCGTGAAGCCAAAGAGTAGGCTCGGCACACGTCTGGCACACGCCGATTAGCGCTGTTGGCTACTACGGTGTGAAAAAAGTTCCACGCACATATACGTCTCAGGGCTTCCACAATCCTGTTCCGTTCGCTCAGATCTCTCGTCTCGTGCCCGGCACTGGGCACCCATCAAGCTCCCTTTATCCGCGGGGACTATTTTTGGCAGTATTAAAATGATGAAAAAATAAGAATATGTTTCGATTTAAAGCTTTCGTGACTGCAGGGATTCATATTCTTGGTTCTTTCGGTAAAGTCACGTAGAAGGAAAATAATGAAAATAATGAAAATAAAACATAATAAAATAATTCTCACGACGTTTCGGCCACAACGCAAGCAGCCGTCTTCAGGTAGAGAACAGGTCTGTCGAGAAGACAGCGTCTGAACAGACTCTGTCTTCTCGACAGATGAATAAGAATATGCTTTACCGTTTCTGACAATAAAACACGTGTTGAGATGTTCAAACACACACACTGTAATCCGCAACGCGTTTGTGTTGGTGTCAACCTCCTTTCAAATCATCTGTGTGCACCTGAATCGTCTTGTTGATCAAATACTTTTGAAAAAAAGACGTCCAAAAACCAAATGTTTACCCATTGCAAGGCATCAAGTCTGCATTAACCACACGTACTTTTGGCAAACCATGCTCTGATAATAGACGCATTATATTTTTAACTGATTGGTCGTACGCCAGAGACATCCTTCTTCATAGCCTTGTCTCGCCAGTGTTAGACCTTTTGATAATGGTAAATAAAAGGTACCCCTAGATGTACATGCCGACCTACCTCTCAATGTTTCCACGATCTTTTATTGCGCCGAGATCTAACGAAACTCAACTTTTTTTTAATCATTTTACCAGGTTACGACCTAGGCCTCAAAGGGATAGTTCAACTTAAGTGGACTCATCACGCGGCACAATGTACAGCAGCCAAATATCGATTTAAAGCTTTCGTGACTGCAGGGATTCATCTTCTTGGTTCTTTCGGTAAAGTCACGTAGAATGGAAATAATAAAATAATAAAATAATAGTAATAAAATTATAATAAAAATAAAAACATAATAAAAAAATATAATATAATTAATTTATTACATTATTTTATTATGTTTTTATTTTTTTATTATTTCCATTCTACGTGACTTTACCGAAAGAACCAAGAAGAAGCAGCCAAAAACTCTGAACACGTGTGACGGTTGTTTAGGTGAAGAACAGGTCTGTTAGACTCTGTCTTCTCAACAGACCTGTTCTTCACCTGATGACGGCTGCTTGCGTTGTGGCCGAAACGTCGTGAGAATTATTTCATTATGTTTTATTTGTATTATTTCATTATTTCCATTCTACGTGACTTTACCGAAAGAACCAAGAAGACGTGTGAGGTTGTTTATTCTGGGCACACTCGGTCGAGCTCCCTTTCCTTTGGCCACAGTCCCCCGTTTTATTTGGGCTCCCACTCCAGTACTCTGCGGGGGTTTTACGACGCCCGGGGCAATAACCGTTGCCTGCCCTTGCGCGGGTTAAAGAATAATTACAGAAGCACCTCACCGCGAGACGGAAAGAAAGACTGGCGACAGGCAGGGTGGGTGGGGAGGGGGGGAGCAGGCGGGAGTGGGCGATAGATTGAGAATGGAGGTGGACATCCCCCGTTGGATTTCCACGTTGCCGGCAGGTGGCAGCGGATGAAAGATTTTCCGAGAGGGGTGGGGCGGGGGGTAGTTTGAGAAAGAGATGAAGGGCAGCCCTTGAAATGGCAGTTGTGGGTTTATTTGTGGAATGCCAATATCGAGAGGTAAATGCCCCAACGCAAAAATCCACATGCCCGCCGCATTTGATGGGAGAATTGCACAAATAACTTCACGATTAACTTTGCGGGGAATTCAATTTTATTTTTTTTACAAACTTTAACATCGTACGATCCAGGCAGTTGTTGTTAGAGAGACAGGTTGACCCCACGGAAGGGAGTCTTCAAGTTTTCAAATCGTGGTCAGCGAAGAACTCGGACCTCAAATCGCCACGGGGTATATAAAATAGGTACCAATTTGTGGAAAGTCAACAGCGGTCATCCTGTCGACAAACTGAGCCCCACCATGGAAATGTGGAACTTCCACCACTGGGTGAGGGCTGCCAACACAGATGGGCTCCAGTCTACCTTCGACTAAGCAGAGAGACAATGTAGCTTCACTATTAAATGTAATCTCGAATAACTAGATTCTCAATTAAGCATTTATATCAAACTTTTTTTAGATTAGTAGATCTTATAGCACTCTTGTTCAGCTCCGTAATCAATGAGTTTCATTCATCAAGACGCTCCCGCCACGTGGAGAAAATCGCCAAACATTGTGACAAACAATTTCGCGGTACAACCGGAAACCACCATGCCTGTGTTCTTATTGAGAACTTAAGAAACTATATTAATCACTGTGAGCTCGATAATAATAATTGAGTCTGGCTTACCTCTTATAGTCAAGCAAGGAACAAGAAAATATGCATTGGTTTAAGTTTGTCTATATAAAATGCGAACAAATAAATAACCCCCAAGTTTCGTTTATTCACATCTGCCCTAGATTTAAAATGCATTCCGATAACGCCAGTTTTATTGTGGCAATTAACTTCACCGCTTGGACAACATAAATCTAATTTTCCGTGTTGTTTTTTTAGTAGCTCACCTAAACAGCTGCTTCTTAATTTGTACTTCTTTTGATATTGAAAAAAAAAGATCATTGAAAATAAATCCCTTTTACGCTTACATTGTAGATTACACTGACCTATTTCTGTTACCCAGCTTGCCCCTTCAAGGAGGGCCTCAGTCTCACTCGGTTTAAATACAGCAATCTCCATCTATCTGGACAGGGGAGAGCAGTGGATCTGTGCGTTGCTGCACCATGATATGAACCCGATGACAAGTTCGATTATCTGCCACGGCTCTCATGCGTGTGGAGTTATTTCCGAACGTATCCCGAGTCTCCCCCCGCCAACATTCTTCACCAAACCCAAACTGATCAGCACGGTGAAGTATGGTCAAACAGCGCTCATGGCTGACTGACGTGGCTCAGAGAGGCATTCATTCCGAAATAGACTGACAAAATGGGGCTGAAACTATTTAGACACGTTGCTTGAAGAAAGAAAGAAACAAAGACACACACTTTTGACACCGGGTAAGAATTCAATTTAAAAAAAGAACAAATTGCTCGCAGTTTTTAAGAGCCGAAATGTGAGCTCGACACTTTTTTTTTGGTTTCTCAGATTTTCCTCTTCAAAGTGTGCATCGGTAACAGGCGCAGGCCCTGCAATGGCCTGCTCAAGGCAGCGTTTGTGGAAAGGGCCTCCCCGCTGGAGGAAACTCTATAGAGGGAATTTGGCCTCGCAAGAGGTGCGTGCACCCACACTCGACCACACCGCACGTGACCGTCCGCTCGACTGTGGTGTGTCCGAAACGAAATGATTTTTCTAAACTATTACTTTTTATTTTGCCAGATAAGGCCCACGGAGCCTACATAGCTCTTTTTCATAAGCGACCTGGCCACCAATGATAGCTCAACTGAAGTGGCTCATCGCGTTTTAAAATGTGCGCATGTTTCTAAATGTGGAAGAAAAAAACCGGTGGAACCGAATAAAAATCCACACGACTACAGGGAGAACAAGCAAACTCCAAATATACAGCAGGCGCACAAGGGATCGGGATCGAACCCACAACCTCCTGTATACCAGGAGAGGTAGTTAACATCTCGCCACTGTGGCTCCCACTGTGTGAAACTCGCAGCGCCTGCGGAGATCGAATCGGCGACCTCTGGTTTGTGAGTCGAGTGTCCGAACCATTTGCATCACGGCAGCCTCCTATTTCCTTATATGTGCGTGGATTTTTTTTTCTGCGTGCAGAAATTGCCGGGCTCCGCTTTTGCATTTCGTGAGGACATCGCGCAAAAACGCCACGTGCGTACGCGCGTATGATGAACGTTTTTCTCGCCGTACGTAGCCAACCATGCCTGATCGGAAGTGCGGAGCAAGAACAACAACAACAACAACAATCAGTTTAGCAACCTACTCGTCACGCCGGCTCCTTGCGGGCACCTGTCTGCTGTTTTAGAAACCAATAAATGACATGCCACTCTTTGATAATTGGTTTTTTACCCTTTTATCTGGCAACAAAACTGACACCTTTTTTTTTTGGTGTCAGTTTTGTTGCCAGATAAAAGGGTAAAAAACCAATTATCTTTTTTTTTTACTGGCAAATGAGGTTCCAATGATGCCACTCTTTGTCCATTACAACGGCATAATATGTGTATGTTTAAAAACAAACCCCACATTATCGTGCAGAGTGCTACACATTTGGCCACAATTCTTGGCCGCTTCAGGGTCCCTTAACTGGGACAGCACGCGTGGCATTGCTGCGGGATTGCTGGCACCGAAGCTACCAAATTTCCGTCCGTCTTCAGGGGAGTTATCAAAAAAGTTGCCTCATTTGCAGCCAAAGGGGGCTTTGGGTTGCTTAAGTAGCATATGCGTGGGATGGACTATGACAGCTGCATGCGGTTATCATCCTTGGACCATATGGCAGAGATGATTATGAATTGGGGGTTGGAGTGCGGGGGGAGACGAAAAAAAGAAAAAATGCATGGGTGGCATAAGTGTCCAGCCGAATTACTTCTGCACAATGATGATGAATGCAAATATCCATATAAGCACACACGCACGCAATTCAGCTCGTTGGAATGTTCTTGCTGCAAAGTCAATATGATGTCTCCCCAACTTGCATGAATCTGTGCCAAATTCAAATTCGCACGATGCAATAAACTATCGATCTCCCGAAGGTTAACCAATCTCATCACTCCGTCTCCACGATGGACGTGCACACACACACACTCACTCTCGGGCGCGTTCACTCCTTTGGCTGCAACTCCATTGGGCACCAGGGTGGTGAGATGGTAACTACCTCGCCTGGTATACAGGACGTCATGGGTTCGATCCCGACCCTAACGCGTGTATATATGGTGTTTGCGTGTCTCTTTCCCTGTGGTCGTGTGTATTTTTCTCCGGGTCCTCCGTTTTTTTCCTCCACATTTAGAGAACTTGCTTTGCGAGTAATTGGCTGCTATACATTCCCACGTGTTAAGCCACTTCGTTGAGCTATCATTTGTGGCCAGGTCGCTTCTAAAAAAAGCTGTATCGCTCAGTGGGCCTTACCTGGTCAAATAAAAAATTGAATAGTTTAGTTTATAGTTTTAGTTTAGTTTATATGGACAGTCAATATTGACAATCTCTAACTTATGTTGGTGTCAGTCATGTACGAGGGGGGGCCCGGTGAGGAAGATTCTTTGGGGCTGCCGAATATGTGAGAACTTAATGGCAACCGTGAGCGTAAATAAGGAATGCGAGGTACACATTAGAGGTAACAAAATATTGCTTTGCTAATGATCACATTGTCAATTTCCTCACGCGGACCGGCCCACCTGCCCTGGGAATGGACCGACCCACCCAGACATTTTGCCCTATGGACTTCTGCCCAGAGGTCGCAAACGGGTTTTGATTCCGTACCCGTACCCGGCCGCACCAGGGTCGCAAACGGGTACCCGTACTTCTTGGTTCTTTCGGTAAAGTCACGTAAAAGGGAAGTAATAAAATAATAAAAATAAAACATAATAAAATAATTATGTGAAGATGAATCCCTGCAGTCACGAAAGCTTTAAATCGAAATTTGGGTATCCGTACCTGGTTGGGTACGGGTACCCGGCCGGGTACGGGTACCCGGGTATCGGGTAGGGCACGGGTATCGGGCACCCGATTACGACCTCTGGGATGAAGCCATGTTGCAGGCGCGGGTGGGTTGATTCTAGGAACTTAAATTGTGAGAAGAGACAAGACGTTGGGAAATGAGTGACAAACGGTGACTCACCAGTGACTCACGGTCTACCCGTACCCGGCCGCACCAGGGTCGCAAACGGGTAACCGTACCCGGCCGGGTACGGGTAGCCGGATATCGGGTAGGGTACGGGTATCGGGTACCCGATTGCGACCTCTGCTTCTGCCCTAAGGCCAGTCCGGGCCTGCTGTCAAGTCAGGGGTGTGTCACCTCGGCGACGGCCAAGGGGAAGGGAGTTTGAGAAGCTCTGTGCGCGGTGGTGATCCACCAACGCTCGCTGCCGCCTCCACAGCGCTGGGTTACCGGCGGCAGGCACGTGCAGCAGCAGCACCGCCGCCACCGACTCAACAGCCACCCTTTCGACTGCGATAGCCACGGAGTGCGATCAACTTTCACGTCGTATTTTTCAAGAGCGGTGTCGCGATCAATTCTTCTCACCGCCGCGAAAGTGTAAATTGGTTTCACCGGGGCCAGTAAACTGCAAAGCGTTTGCAGTTTATGGTTGCCCTGTAGCACGGCAAGGAAAGGTCGGTCAGAACGTTTAAAGAACGCAATTTCAAAAGAAGGGGTTACCCATTTGAGGTTGAGCCGAAATTTGATTCGTCTTATTAAAAAAAAAACATTAGATTATTTAAGGGGAAAAATAAGTTAACTATGGTACTAAACAAAAAGTGAACATGAGGAATATTAAAATGAAAAATATATATGTGGGGGAGACGGGTGAGACCATGGTTGGTACACTGCACGATGAACTCTTCCCTTGAGCTGAAGTCCTGACCATGGCTAGCACGAGTAGCGAGTGACATCTGATCGATCCCGGGCCCTCCCATCACCAACCTGCATCATAAAAATAGCAACAAATGAAATAATCGTTGTCAGCTCCTGGACAATCCATTGCTGGATGAAGTCCTCTCCACTTCGTATGTGTCATGGAGGTTGGTATGTATGACTGTATGTTGAACTTTTTTCGCACCGTACGTAGCCAACCGGTGCTAAACGGAGGTGCGGGGGGAAGGACAACAAACAAAAGGTTTGACCATGATCAGTGCAGATTGGTGAAGGAGATGCCCAGGATCGGTTGACATGTCGTCTGTCACTCACGTTAGCCACAGCAATAACTCAAACTCCAGATTTGTAGTGCGGTGCGCTAACCACAGCACCGCCGATCCACCCAGTATGGCATATGATGTGTTCAAATGTGCATACATCCTATTTGAAGCACAACATTTTAATATTAACTCCAGTTTGTTAGAGAGATGTGCAGCTACTAAACTATAATAATTAAACATGTGCATGAGCCATTAAAAACTCTTCAGCGGTGCGCAACCATCTTGTAAAATAATTAGTTAAAACAAAATCAATTGTTTTAGTTTAGATTGTTTTGTATATACACAACATTTCATACTCTGACATTTTCCTAATGAGTAAAGATCTCTCACTTGGCGGAATACATTTGAAATCCTCGCTGATAGATATTTTAAAAGTAATTCTTCTTTTAATTACATCAAAGCAATGAGGAGGTCATCATTATGGTCAATTCTGGAGGCCACCATCCCTCACCTTCACTCCTTCCCTCCCACTAGATTCCTCAGCTGTTGCACAGTTGACCCCTGAACTCCAAGATCCGCTCTTAAGGTCCCATCGCCACTTGAGGTCCCTTGATAGTCAACCTCTGGGTGCCACTCCAATGACCGATTCGAGAACCTGTCTGCCTCCTCCTCCCCTCCATCCTCCTCCACCCATCCTCCCATCCCCCCCCCCTCCGTCCTCTTGCTCCCCCATTCTTATTCTCCCATTCTCATCCTCCCTCCATCCTCCTCCCCCCCATCCTCCTCCCCTCTCTCCTCTTCCCATCTCGTCCCTGCTCCCATCTCCCTCCTCCTCTCATCTTCATCCTCCTCCACCCATCCTCCCATCCCCCCCCCCTCCGTCCTCTTGCTCCCCCATTCTTATTCTCCCATTCTCATCCTCCCTCCATCCTCCTCCCCCCATCCTCCTCCCCTCTCTCCTCTTCCCATCTCGTCCCTGCTCCCATCTCCCTCCTCCTCTCATCTTCATCCTCCCCCCATCCTCCTCCCCCCCATCCTCCTCCCCTCTCTCCTCTTCCCATCTCGTCCCTGCTCCCATCTCCCTCCTCCTCTCATCTTCATCCTCCTCCCATCCTCCTCCCCCCCATCCTCCTCCCCTCTCTCCTCTTCCCATCTCGTCCCTGCTCCCATCTCCCTCCTCCTCTCATCTTCATCCTCCTCCCATCCTCCTCCCCCCCATCCTCCTCCCCTCTCTCCTCTTCCCATCTCGTCCCTGCTCCCATCTCCCTCCTCCTCTCATCTTCATCCTCCTCCCATCCTCCTCCCCCCCATCCTCCTCCCCTCTCTCCTCTTCCCATCTCGTCCCTGCTCCCATCTCCCTCCTCCTCTCATCTTCATCCTCCTCCCATCTATCTCCCTCAACCCCCTATCCTCCCCCATCATCCGCACGTGCCACTCATCGCAAGCCGCTCTTTCCGATCATGTCATCAACACTCATCCTGCCGTGTTCTACTCAGAACGTATCTCCTGCACAGGTCATTCCTCGCACCATTTGCATCTTGCCCATGAATGTCACGTGCAAGCAAATTGCTTTTAAGTGTTGTAAATACGGTAAGCGTTAATTTTGTTACCATTCCCAAACACAAATGAAATTGTCGAGGGCCGATTGTCAAAATAAGGGCATCGTTGCATGGTCAACGATGGCAATGTAACGGTAACAGCAGTTAAAGCGGCATTAACGAGAGAAATGTGCCAACAAATAGAGTTAAATTATCCGCGAGTAGCTGAACACAAAGCCTCCTTTATTTAAGACACGTGACGGAATAAAACACTTGCTTGGCGCATAAGTGCCAGTCTCACAGCTCAGCAAACGTATCAACACGTTTCAAATGGGACGCATGTCACGCGATCCCCCACAATTATACCGTCGCAACAACGACAACAACGACGCATCTGTCAAACAAGAAGCCAATTTTTTTTTTCGGACGCTGCCGTGAATTAAAGTAAATCCGTGCATTTACAGCTCCGTTGCGCGAGCATGCGCGGGCACATCTTTTGTTTTTCTTATCAAGGACAAGCTTTCAGGAAAAAATAAACATTTTAGATAGTCGCTACTCGCGTGGCAAGCCAATCCCCCCCCCCCAACCACCCGGTCGAGTCCGACCATGCGCGCCGCATATTAAGGCAGCAGCAACGGGTCATCAAGCAGAGCCCCGGAAAAGCTTTTAAAGAAATCAGGCACAGAGCACACAACTAGGAATTGTTGTGTCGCTCTTACGTCGAGAGCGGAGATCACAACTTGATTCCGTGTCACGTAAACTCACGTGACCCGGAGGAAATCAAATTTAATAACAGACGCGTGCACGCGCGCACACACACGCACGCGCGCGCGCACACACACGCACACGCACGCGCACACGCACGCGCGCACGCACGCGCGCACACACGCGCGCACACACGCACACACGCGCGCACACGCACGCGCACAACACACACACACGCACACACACGCGCACACGCACGCGCACACGCACGCGCACACACACACACACGCACACACACGCACGCGCACACACACGCACACACACACACGCACACACGCATGTACACGCGCACACGCACGCGCGCACACACGCACGCGCACACACACGCACGCGCATACACACGCACGCGCGCGCACACACACGCACACGAGCATGTACACACACACACGCATGTACACGCACGCACGTCAAAGTCACAGTGCCCATGTGGTCAAATATTATGCGTATTGTGCAGCTCATCTCCATTAGCGGTCCGGGGCCAGCGATGGAAATTCCAATTTCCTGCGGTTCCTTCGGCGAGTGAGTAATCACCGAGCCGTGCAGTAGCCTCCTCGCTGGCTGGCCACGTGCTCGTCTCTGCTGAACTTTCGTCAGCGGACGGGTCGTCGACCCATGCTCGACGTTTGTTTGAGTCGAGCCCCAGCTGCAGCGTGGGTTGGCCAAGAAGATCCAAACTCACTCGCCCACTCACCTACCGACTCACTTTACGGTGTCGGCAGTACAACGCATCTGACCAGACTTTTCGGGCAATCGCCGTTAGCGAGATATCTTGGGCAAAACCCTTTGCTTGCCAATTTAGCTTTCATTGGCTGATACCGTGAAATCGACTGGACACATCTGTGGAAAAAAGAGCTTCATAGCTCATCGGATTCTTCCAGTAGAAATAAATATTCTGATTCTGATTCAGTCAGTGGCACCTTTGCCGTGTAAGCGTCTCACAAACAAAGACGAGGACCCCCTCCCCCGTGGCCTTAACGAGCTGTTGGGGCAGTCTCTGTTTAGTGAGCACCTATGAAGGCTGGCACGGTACACGAGGGGGGTGGATGGCTAGCACCACGCCCGACCGCCTTTGTCTCCCCAGCGGCTATGTTTACACATCACATCAGGCACTCATTTGAGGCCGAGTCGACCTAGAGAATGCCCAGGACCGGTTCAGATATTTACATCACTGGTTTTGGCCGTGAGCGAGAATTAAAATCGGGTCGCCGGGTTCGTAGTGCAGAGCGCTAGCCCCTACTGCTGTCGCTGCACACAACACGCACTCGCAACACACATCGCACACGCAAAGGAAAATAACGCAATATTCAACACACACAGTCTACGAGTAATCAGACTCGGGGCGCAAAAAACAATATTTCCCAACTTTGATTTGAGACGCGTCTGACGCGTGAGTGTTTGTGACAGGGAAGTAAATGAAGAGCCGCTGGGGGATTTCGTTTTCAAATTAAAATTATTGAAATAGAAAATAAAGGGGCATTCCGTGTCGCAGGCAACCTTGATTTTCCCCGTCTGTAGGAAATCCCTGGTGTCGTGGAGCAATGCAATATCACTAATCACTGGCATAAACACCGCACGCTCTACTTAAATCTGACGGAATTGCTCATTTCAAAAATGTAAACAAGTTGCCTAAAATAAGATGCAGCAGAGGCCACATTTTGCTCTCCCATCTCCCTCCCACCCCCCGCCCTGTTTTTGGAATGAATATTCCTCGTTTTATAAACGCTCCAAGTAATACGTGGCATTTAAACGAGTGCAGAAGACTTCATTTGGCTCTTTTACAAATTTAACACGTGCCCCGCGGAGTTACCTCGGGCAAAATACACGACAATGTTGACAGTTTAGTTATATCTTCTTGGTTCTTTCGGTAAAGTCACGTAGAAGGGAAATAATAAAATAATAAAAATAAAACATAATAAAATAATTCTCACGACGTTTCGGCCACAACGCAAGCAGACGTCATCAGGTGAAGAACAGGTCTGTTATGCTTACTCTACAGATATTCAATAAGAAAAGCGCTCTATCCAGAATTGTACGAATGCATTAGTGTTGATTATGTACTCTGAGAATAATTTAAAGCCACTAGAAAAACAGAAATCCCCCCGTATAGCCTTAACAGACTGTAGGGGCAAGTGCTGTTAGCAAGCACCTATGAAGGCCGGCACGGCACACGAGGGGTGGGTAACCAGCACCACGCCCGACCGCCTTTGTCTCCCCAGTGGCGATGTTTACAACACCACACCAGGTACTCATTTGCGGTTGAGTCGACCTAGGGGAGGCCCAGAACCGGCGCAGATAATCGTCACCTGGTGTGTTGGCCGTTAGCGGGAATCGAACCCGGGTCGCCAGGTTCGTAGTGCAGCGCGCTAACCGCAACACCACCGCTCCCCTCAAGCCACCACACACGTACACACACAGACGGCCCGCGTGAATGAACGTGTGAATAAATGAATGAATGAACACCGGTGAGCAATGCGAATGAAACAAAGACGCGGTCAAATGAACCACTGCACGACCCGATAATCCGGCGAATGAATAGCAGAGCTACAGGTCATGAGCTACGTCACGGGGGCGATTCCTTCACCCTGCCCTCTGCTGCGAAAGGGGACGCCTTCCCTTGAATTTGGAACGCAATACTGGACAGATTGGTCACGTGCATCTCCGCACTGCCACCAGCTGTTCGCAATATTATGAGGAAAAATAATAG